>NC_087219.1:29483690-29488690 GCF_015104395.2 Macrobrachium nipponense
GTTTATTCATCTGAGTGAAAAATCTCATTGTATTAATTGGGTGATACCTCTGTAATTGCTAGATCTAATGATTATGTTTCAAGAAATTTGCTGGAATCGGCAATTATACAAATCACTAATAAAAACAACCTAAATCTTAGTCTGGAAATGTAACATTTGGACCCATATATTTGTAAGATGTTTATGAAGGACCCTAAAATAAATGAACTACTAATAAATTAGTCCCACATGTATATAGTTATTATTTCTTTCTCTCTACTATCTTCTCTCTCTTCTCTCTCTCTTCTTCTCTCTCTGGTTCAATATTCTCTCTCCCTCTTTCTCTTGCTCGATATATATATATTTATATTTTCTTTCGTCTTTTCATTAATAATAATTTTTGTTGAAAATTTGTGTAAATTTCATGATATTAAGTTGTATATGCTTCCTTGTTGTTTTTCAAAATGTACTGTTTGCTGGAAGAATAACCTGTTTACCGCGTGGGTATCCTCCAAGGTGTGGCTACCGTCAGGCGTTTCCTCGTTTCCGTAGAGTGAAATAGACCTTATTGCTAATCTTGTAGTGTCAATTTGGATATTAAGCCTTCTTTTGACTATGTTTTCCTCTGTAAAATCATTTTGCCTTAGTAAAGGGTCGGAACAAGACCGAAAGTACTCGGCTATCTCGGCTTTTCATTTTTACATTCGTGGCAAAAACCTTTATTTACACATAGCATCACGTTTTATATACTTCGTGATCAAATTATTCATATATATATAATATATATATATATTATATATTAAAATAGATAATATATATATATATATTATGTATATATATAATATATATATATATATATATAATATATATAATAATAAGATATACATATATACTATACATACTACATATACACACGCACACGTACACACACACACACACACACACACACACACACACACACCACACACATATATATATATATATATATATATATAATAATTTCTATATTTAATACTAATATAATATATATATATATATATATTTATATATAAATATATATATATGTATATATATATATTTTATATGTAATTTAGTCTAAAAAAAACACCCTTACTAGTAATAAACATTCGTCAATATTACAAAATCTTGAAAAAAAAAAAATAGCGTAGTAAAATCATTCATTTGATACGGTGTAAATCTAACGTTTAATTACAGAATTACTTAAATACTGTTATTTTAATAAGCGGGTCAGGTAAACTAGTTCGCTTATAATAACCTACAAGATCAATTAACCCACAAAAATAACATAACACCGCAGGAGTGATTTTTTTTTTCACAGCGATGTCCAAACCCCGTCTCCAGTCCCAGGGGCTGAGAATGGCCCACGTGAAAATCCATCTACTTTGCCGAAAGTTGCGAAAGAACTTCCCCCACTTTAAGTCTTGCGAGAAGCGGTCTCCTTTGGTTGGGCAATATCTTGTATTGGACGCCAAATTCTCCCATCAGTGGATTGGGTCCCGCCGCTTTTGATGTTGCCCGGGTCTGTTTGTCTTTTCCTCTGCCATTTTAACGGAATAGGGAAAAATCAGAGAGAGAGAGATAGAGACAGATAGAGAGAGAGGGAGCGGAAAGATGTCTCTCTCTCTGTCTCTGTCTCTCTCTCTCTCTCTCTCTCTCTCTCTCTCTCTCTCTCTCTCTTTCCATGATTTTTGGGATGGAAGATTTGGTGTGAAAAACTTGTATTATTATTATTATTATTATTATTATTATTATTTGATTATTATTATTATATTATTATTATTATTATTATTATTATTATATTATTATTATTATTATTATTATTTAATATAGTATATGTGAGGATATATATATATATATATATATATATATATATATATATATATATATATATGCACATATGTCTGTGTGTGAGTGTGTGCGTATGTGTGTGTTTGTAATAGTCGTACTGCCACTGCAAATGCCAACTGCTCAAATAATCTTAATTCATAGCGATCTTAAAAACCTGATATATTAATTCATTTCGGCTCAAAAACCAGTAAAAAAAAAAAAAAGGATTTTCCCTATTTACTAAACCACTGCGAACTATATATATATATAATATATATATATATATCTCCATATACTTCAGTTGAACCTTAGGACCCCAACACGAACCACACAAGAGTAGTCAGGATAAAGTTGGCAACATCTCGAAGTCGATATTTGTCATAAATCACTGAAGATAATCCGTCAAGATCACGCGCTCAGAAAGAGCGGATCTTTCTTTCCACCATCCACTTAGCATCCACTCTGCGCGTCTGGCGCCGATGGATGAATAATAATGGGACGCGTGAACAATCCATCAACCCTAGAAGGAAAGGTTCAAAGGGAGTTTTTCCCTTTTCAGGGTTTCAGGGACGAATTCAGGGACATCCTTGTACGATGGGGACTTTAGGGAAGGCTTCTGTAGGGATGAGACAGGGAAGAGGTTAGGGACGAATTTAGCTATTTACTTAGACATTAGGGGCGTTAGGGACGAGAGAGGGAAGACTTAAGGGACGAATTTTGGGACTCTCTTAGATATTGAGGAGTTTTGGGAAGACTTCTGTAGAGACGAGAGAGCGAAGACTTTAAGGACGAATTTAGGGACTTCAGGGACGATTTCAGGGACTTCCAGGGACAATGGGGACTTTATGGAAGGATTCTATAGGGACGAGACAAGGAAGACTAGGGAACGATTTCAGTGACTTCCAGGGACAATGGGGACTTTAGGGAAGGCTTCAGTAGGGACGAGACAGGGAAGACTAGGGACGAATTTAGGGACGATTTAGGGTGACTTCCAGGGATAATAGGGACTTTAGGGACGACTTCTGTAGGGACGAGACAGGGAAGACTTCAGGGAAGAATTTAGGTATTTCAGGGACGATCTTAGTGACGATTTCAGGGACTTCGTGGGACACTGGGGACTTTAAGGTATACTTCTGTAGGGACGAGACAGGGAAGACTTTAAGGACTTCAAGGATGACTTCAGGGACGATTTCAGGGACCTCCAAGTACTTTAGGGACAAATTTAGGGACGACAGGGAAGACTAAGGGGATGAATTTAGGGACGAATTTAGAAACTTTAGGGGATTTAGGGGCTTTAGGGACGAATTTAGGGACATTAGGGACGAATGTAGTGAAGACGCCTTAGGGACAACGGAAAGACTTTAGGGAAGAAGTCAGGGACGGCTTTAGGGACCTCATGGATGAAGTTAGGGACATCAGGAACGAAAGAAGGGATTTTAGGGATTAATTCTAAATTAAATAATCTCTCAAAAATATTCCTATTGCATTAATTTAAGTTTTGATCTTTTTAATGAATCCTTTGGATTAATTCTTAATTAAATGATCTCTCAAGAATATTCCGATTGCATTTATTCAAGTTTTGATTGTTTTATTAAATCCTTAAGGATTAATTATTAATTAAATTATCTCTCAAGAATATTCTGATTGTATTCATTCAAGTTTTAATTGTGTTAATAAATACTTGGGGATTAATTATTAACTAAATATTCTCTCAAGAATATTCCTATTGCATTTATTTAAGTTTTGATCTTTTTAATAAATCCTTAGGGATTAACTATTGATCAAATAATCTCTCAAGAATATTCCTATAGCATTCATTCAAGTTTAAATTGTTCTAATAAATCTTCTGTGCCACAAGAAGCTTTCCATCCACTAAACATTTCCTTTAAGTTTATTTTCCTTTTTATTTTATTTTTCTTTTTCGTCTCTTAATTTCTCATTACCTGTCTCCTCTACCAGATTCCTCCAGAGGGTAAATAAATTAGAAACCTTAATTGCTGCCTTCGCTCTCCGTGTGCGGACTCGTCTCTGTCAATTTCAGCTTCTTGTGAAAGAAACCATCTTTTTTATTTTTTATTTTTTTCTGCCAAGCTCAAAGTCTCTCTGCCCTGAATGGATGCTGTGTGATCCCTGTCATTTCCCTTTTCTTCTGAAACTCTTCGTAATTACCCCTTAAAGGATTGAAGTTCCTTTTTTCATTTTATTTTTCGCGGCTTCTTTTATTGCGTTTTAGTGTCCTTCAAACGAAACATGCGCAGTCTTTGTCATGTTGGTTTATTAGTTTGTTTGTATGGTGTTTTTACGTTGTATGGAAACAGTGGTTTATTCAGCAACGGGACCAACGGCTTGACGTGACTTCCGAACCACGTCGAAAGTGGACTTTTCCATCACCAGAAATACGCCTCTCTAACCCCTCAATGGAATGCCCGAGAATCGAACTTGCCGCAGGTTCGTCTCCCGCTACCGGACGTCACGATTTTTTCACATTTTTTTGCTGTCGGATCTCGAGACTTTGCATCCAAAGAAAGAGCAAATAATTTGAGAAGTTAAGAGGATATTGTGGGTATTACGCTATACTACATACATACATACATACATACATACATACATACATGCATACACACACACACACACACACACACACATATATATATAGATATATATATATATATATATATATATATATATATATGTATGTATTATGTGTCTATGTGTGTGTGCATTAACATAAATGCATTCAATTTTATATATAAACATATATACTATATTCTATATTCATACATACATACATACATACATACATACATATATATATATATATATATATATTATATTATGTGTGTCTGTGTGTGTGTGTGTGTGTGTATGTATATATATATATATATATATATATATATATATATATATATATATATACATATATATAATATCTATTAAGTACGTATAGTCATAACTTTTTATAAAAGGCATTGAAATTAAATCCCTTTCCAGTGCTTCTGATATCGAACGACAGATCCTTCTGGAACGTGAGAAGGTATTTCAAATTCGCATTGTAGCAATTGGAATTCGTCCAATTTTGCCTCCCGTTGGGGACCGAGTGCCTTATGGGGGCTTCTGATTACAATACGAGTCGTACAAACAATTATTCCTTAGTTAGGAATATTAAATTCCTT
>NC_087219.1:29493690-29496190 GCF_015104395.2 Macrobrachium nipponense
ATCACGGTAATATATATATGTATATATAACATACATATATATATATATATATATATATATATATATATATATATATATAATATATATATATATATATATATATATATATATATGTTTGTGTGTGTGCGTGTGTGTGTATAGATTTTATATATATATATATATATATACTATTATATATATATATATATAACATATATATATATATATATATATATGTAATATATATATATTTATATAAGATTAGACAATAGATCTTTTTTTTTATATATATATATATATTAAATAATTAGATAGATATATATATCTATATATATGATATATATATATATTATATTATATATATGATAGATAGATAGATAGTGTGTGTGTGTTATATATATATATATATATATATATATATATATATATATATATACATGTATATATATATATATATATCTATATATACGTGTATATATACAAAAAGTATATGTAGGAAGGTCTGGCTCTATTCTAGCGAGATTAAGCGATTTCTGATATACAAAAACCAAATGAAATATTAAATATTAAACGTAATCCCCAAGTTCAGTCTTTCAAACTCCATTTCCTGAGAGACAATCAACATCAGCAGTTTATTATTTGTTTTTTTAAGGACCATAAGCTAATAAATGAATAAACAGTGTCATTCCTCCGCTCTTTTTTCACTTACTCGAGGAGTAATCCTACAAGTTACTTTGTTGTTGTTATTGTTGTTGTTGGGGTGGTAGGAAAGCCCTATGGGAAAGCCTAAAAAGGTCTGAAAAAGATGTTTCCCGTCGAGTTAAAGATATAGGAATTTTAGGATTGGATATTTATGATTTATCTATTAGAATGAAAATGCAAAAAAAAAAAAAATAGATAACGTGTATGTTAAACATTACAGAAAAATAATAAAAAAATAAAATACAACGCATTTCTTTTAATTTTCGTTGGTGAAAAAAGTATCAAAATTCCCGTAGATATTAGCAAGCGCCCCGAGTAAGATGGAGGTCGGATCACTCCTTGTATTGGTTTGAATCAAAATATTGATAAAGGAATATCTCCATTCGAGAATATATTTGTCTATAGGAAGAAATAAATTATTCCATTCGCTATGTTTTACCATGAAAATATTTTTATTTACTGCTGAAACCAAAACACAAAATAATAGATAACTTTATTATTTATATTTGTATTAAGATTTATTTATTTTTTTTTTTTATTAAAGTCCCTTTCCTTTTCTTGTTATCTTTTTCCATCGAAATCTCTGCATCAAAAATGTCTTTTTTTGTTAAAATAGGAAAATAATAATAAATGAATGATGAATGATACCCTTTGCTATCTTTTTCAGCTGAGATTTACTATTAGTTTTTTTGTAATAGAACACTATTGTCTTTCCGTCCACACTTTTTATGATCACCCTCAGATCTTAAAAACTACTGAGGCTAGAGGGCTGGAGATTGGTATGTTGATCATCCACCCTCCAATCATCAAACATACCAAATTACAGCTCTCTAGCCTCAGTAACTTTGATTTTATTTAAGGTTAAAGTTAGCCATAGTTGTACGTCTAGGCCAGACTACCACCGGGCCGCGGTTAGCTCCATGAGCCGTGGCTCATACAGAATTATACAGAGACCACAGATGATAGATCTATTTTCGGTACCCTTAATTAAACGCTGTAGCAGCTGTACAGATAACTCGATTGCGCCGAAGAAAAGTCGGTGTATTTTTTACTTCTTTTATCGTTGAAACCCAAGCAACAGAATTTTAAATGTCTTCCTCGTTTTTGGGAAAACGTGTTTGACATCCATTATGTGTTTTTCTCTTCCTCGAAGGATAAGAAAAATATACGTTTCTTATACACTGTCGTAAAAATCTTTACATGAAAACACTTTTCTTAGAAATACTCATAGTGTTAAAAAATATCCACAATTATATATTAAAAATATTTCTATATAAAAATAGAACAAAAACTTTCGAACACCTAAACGGTGTTCCTCATCAGTGTAACATTACATTGATGAGGAACACCGTTCAGGTGTTCGAAAGTATTTGTTCTATTCTTACATAGAAAAATATATATATATTTTTTATATACAATTGTGGATATTTTTTAACAATTTGTTTTCACGAGACTGTGAATTTCTTAACAATACTCATTGTATCACGAGTTTTAAAATGGATTTCACATAGCCATACAGTTTATCATATAATTGTGGAATTTTATTACACATACTTTTTTCTACGGTATTGTGAATTTCTTAGCTAAACCTTTTGTGGAGAAACAAACCCACAGTTAGGAATGTGTACAATTATTTGAAGAGATATCTATACCGCCAGCTTTCGGGAACTGGTATAGATTTATCTTTAAATATATGTATATTTACATAAACCTAACTGTGGGTTTGTTTTTCCACAAAATGTTTAGCTAAGAAATTCACAATACTGTAAAAAAAAAAATAGTATGTGTAATAAAAATCCCACAATCATATGATAAACTG
>NC_087219.1:29501190-29508690 GCF_015104395.2 Macrobrachium nipponense
TCGCCACCAATCCTTTGCCACACAGGATTAGCCGGTTTGACGTTTCTGACAACCTTCTAGGCCACCCTTACCTCCCCTCCCCTCCCCCGCGCAGTTCATACAAATGGAAGACGAGCAGTGCAAACAGCCAGCAAGACCTCTAATAAGCCAGTAAGTAGTACAGAACCAATATCGATACAATAAGCTATGAAGGCGCACAAAATTAAAACTTAAGAACGTCACATGATGTAAACAACATGTGTGGGACGACTTCTCCAACACGTCATATGACGTGGTTGACCTTTTAAGGGTTAACTGTTGTTTTTCCTAAAATTATGTATGCACTGATATATTATAGACTATATATCGAGCTACAATGTCCTTTAATATCTAATTCGCTCTACCTCGGAATTAATATATTTTCATATATGCTTAACCGAAGGGGAATTTTTTCTCGATAATAGATTTACCTGTACTTGGGCGCGAACGCAGGTACATTATAAATCCAGGAACGTCAGTGGAAGCTATACCACTCAACCACCGCGAGAGGTATAGCTTCCACTGACGTTCCTGGATTTATAATGTACCTGCGTTCGCGCCCAAGTACAGGTAAATCTATTATCGAGAAAAAATTCCCCTTCGGTTAAGCATATATGAAAATATATTAATTCCGAGGTAGAGCGAATTAGATATTAAAGGACATTGTAGCTCGATATATGTATATGAATCACGGTAATGTGATATGACTTATTATAGACTATATATTTCGTTGACCTCAGGTGATAGGTGAAGTCATTTGGGCTTTCCTTATAGTGGCTGACATAAAGAGAGTATCATCTACTGAATTGACAGTTACCTTTTAAAATGTCCCACAGACCATATGACCCCTATACTCAGAAACGTCAACGACGACCAAAAAATATGCCAAGTTTTTACTCTTGTTCATATAACTTAGGTTTTAACCAAGGATACATTGAAAATATCAGTAACATATAAAGCATTACATTTCAAATAATGGAAACTATTTTAATAGACTCCAAGAAGCTAATAAGCGAAAATAAGTGGCGAAGTATCATATCTGTATCGGCCACACCACAGTGAACAAAGTATACAGGTAAGGCAATTTGCCAAAACTGTTACCGACCTCACTGTATGAAAACAGTGCTCGGCGAGTCATTCAGTTCTATAAGTCAATGCTGTTAACAAGAAACGGTGATTAGGAAGACATCAAAAAACATGTGGGGCCTGAGTAAGTAGGAAAGTTTACTGCAATACTGTCAATATTGTATGGAGGCATTATGCCATTTTTTTTACAGATACTTCGAACATTATATCAAGAATATCATGGTTATAATAAAACTTGTGAATTATGTTTATTAAAACATATAATCAAATAACTAGTGAGAACAAAATGAGAACATTTTATGTCCTATTACAAAAAATATAACATTTATATTATACAATCTAATACCTTGACCATCCACCCTCTCTCTCAGTCACTTCCCTCAATCTGTCGGGCATCGAATGAACAAGGTTGAAAATTTGCTGTGATCTCCGTCTACAAATTTTCCACTGAGAGTTGATGTGAGCCATGAGTTGCTGTGTTGTTCTCTCGTGTTTTATTTTCCATGTGTTCACCATCTGGGCCCACACGTGTTCAATCACATTCATATCTGCTCCTTTGCTCGGCCATTCAAGAAGAAGCAGGTTATCCTGTCTGGCAAACCACTCTTGAACAACGTGAGCAGTGTGAACAGGATGGGCCCTGGTGGGAAGGGAAAATTCCTTTCTCGTAACGAAGGCAAGAAGGAGGTTTGAAGCAGCTCAACATACTTAGCTGCTGTAAATCGTCCCTCGATACGGAACACATCACCCATACCATGCACACACACCCAGCCCCATACGTCGCAGGTGACATGGCCGGATCGCATTACCTCAACGATGTTACGGGGTTCATATCTGAATGAGAGAAAAAAAATGGGGGTGTATAATATAAATCATATATATATATATATATAATATTATATATATATTATATAATATATATAATATATATATATATATATATATATATATACATATACACACCTTTGGAGAATTTAAATTCTCAGTGATAAACAACACTGAAGGAATTCTATTGTGTAATTATTTATTCAGTATATTATATTTGAGGAAAAAGAGCAAATGATGCCACTGTCCCTTACCTAATATTTATCTCCGAAATAGCACTCTTATTTATGTTTACTCCCTTTATATATTTTGACAGTCCACTTCCGTGGAACAAAATCTGAGCATTAATAATTAATATAAAGAAGAATGCAATTGATAATTGATGCAAGTAATGATTTTGCTTATCATACCGAGTTCTATTTATTCGCCAACAATGCAGCTTCCCATGCGATGTGGACGAGAAGCACTTCTCGTCAGTAAAGACGACCCTGCCCCAAAAGTCCAAAAAGTCATCAGCATGACGTTGGGCAAAATCAAACCTTCTCGCCTTATGTCGCTCCGTCAAGAGCTCCTTCGTCACTGGAGTTCTGTGATGAATCCCAGCAGCGTGGAGTCTGCGTCGCACTGTCATCGATGACACTTCTAATCCAAGGTTCTTCATGAATGGCCATATGCTTGTATTACGAAGGTGAAATAGATGGCCGCCTAGGAACATAACTGTCGGCATGTTAAAGAAATCCGTTTGTCACGCAACTTTTCAACATTTTTTTTAGCAAAGAGAGAGCCGCCAGTTGGTTCGAATAGGTAACTGGTTATAGTTGCTCTGTGTTACAAATAAAAATTTAGCATTTTTACCGGATATTCATTTGAGTTAAAGCCTTGATTATACCGAAAAATTATAACAAAATCTCGTACTGATACCAGTCTTCATTACAGTGTTATTGACCAAAAACGTGACTGCACTGTCTGTGAAACCCACAATAAGAGAGCTTTACCAATTACAAATGAACATTACCTTTATTCAGGCTTGGAGTAATTGTCATTTATCTGAAATGTTTTTAATTACACATTTTGAAGTTAACTGTAATTATAATTGTAACTGAAAAGTTCAAATAACAAAGTACTTTATTTGAAATCGTTATCCTAGAGCAGCCCTCTTACTTTACGAGAACTCATCTTAACCAAATACAATAGAGATGTTTTGAGTCGCTACCCAGTTTATTTATTATATTATTAAGGGAGAATCTTAACAAGCCAGCTACCAATTCTAAAAAAAAACAATTTCCATTTATTTCCTTTTTTTGTGCAAAAGGTTTTGTGCAAATTTTTCCAATATTTGAGTTTTGTATTTCAGTATTATTGAAGTTGTAATTGTAATTCGATAACAGGTCAGGTAATTATGATTCAAATTGTAATAGACATAAAGCAAACGTAATTACCCCTAACCACCTTATATTACATAAGATATGCGACAGTAGCTACTTTATACGAAATGGATTAGCATAAATGGATTAGCATTTTTTTATGTATACATAAAAAAAATTTATGTATACATGGGAGAAAACTTATTAGAAATTCAGTGATTTTTCCACTGCACTTCGGCTTCTCTCGGGGCACCTGTGAATTGTTCAATCTTTAATAAATCGACTTTATCTTTCTCGGGATCTATGGGGTTCTGCACCCTTATTTGGCCAGTCAACCAATTCAAATCATCTCGACCTTGAAACCATTCCTGGACTATTCTGGCCATATGGATGGGGCAGCCGTCATGAATGAAAATGACAGGACTAGGTGGAAAGGGATAATTCCGCTGGTGAAGTGAAGGGAGGAAGAAATCCTGAAGAATTTTAACGTATTTTTCACTGGTGAAACCCTTCAGTTTTGGTGATATCACATATACCATGTAAGGAAATCCAGGCCCACACGTTTACGGTTACAAGCCACTCCTGGCCACTTCATAAATGTTTCCTCGGTGGTATCTGAAGGAAAACAATCTGAATTTTTTACAATTTACGCGTTGCTTTCCGTAACAAGGAAAATAATGATATATCGTTTGGGGAAATGTAATGCTAAGTAACAAACCCTGCATTAAAATAATGTTTATTCATCTATGAGGATTAATACTTATTACAAGTTTGCCTCCTCCAACCTCTTATACATTAAAACAGCTCGAAAGCTGATTAGTGGAATTCACGTTAAGAGAGGAACAGCACCACCTTTAGTAAACAGTGTTTCAAACAGACAATTAACAATTTATCATTATGAAGACATACAGAATTTTAAACGTTATCAATGACAGTAATGATCTGAGATGTTGCAATGCCAGTAACAGTCAACGATATCACTGCTACAGCACCCCTATTACACGCTATCAAGTTTGTCACCCAATCGTGGCTAGACTGAGGTATTGTATAAATTTTGATAGGTTATCTGTTCTCTGCTAGTAATATTCGTTATAGTCTCCAAATGAACAGCTACATATAGTTCTCCGGGCGCAGATCGTCGCTCTACGAGAAAGTGGGCTTTCAATACGTGCTGTTGCACAGCGTCTTGACGTCTCCCCTACAACAGTAAATAAATGGAAAAGGAGGCACTCTTAGACTGGGAAATTTACCAACTTTGGATAGCATTTATTTATTTGGATCACCTGAAGAAAAGGTACCCCAACACACGCTGGGGTCGCTTTTCTTCAGGTGGAAAATATTGGGGTCGTTTTTCTTAATGTGAGGAATTAACAGGGGTTACAGTAAGGCCGTAGCGGAATGGCACTTCGCGCCTTATCCGCATATTTAAAGATTCTTGGCAAGCTCGGTATGTTCTGGCAAGAGGTAATGTTGCGCTGCGTGCGCTAGCCACAGGGTTTACAATAGGTTTGATTATTTTTGTAATAAAATTGCAAGACAATACGCTTTTAATTAACTATTGATTGTTTGTCTAAATTTGTGTTTTTAACAAATGTTTAATAAAGTAGTTTTTAATGAATATATATCTATATTTTTTCTCCTTTTTTCTATAATATTATGAGCCAAAGTGGGTCACCTGAAGATTGGAGACACCAACAAGCAAGGGTCGTTTATCTTCAGCTGGAAAATATTGGGGTCGCTTTTCTTCAGGAGGAAAATATTGGGGTCGATTTTCTTCAGGAGAGGTATTAGGGGTCACTAATCTTCAGGTGATCTATTTATTTCATTTATTTATTAATTTTGTAAACTATAAAACTTATAAACCCGTGAAATTATGACACCTAAATTACAGTTGCCTTGGTCCTGTTGAACTCTAATAGTGATTCTTTCTCTTTACTTCCCAGAATACCAAATAGCGCTCCCATAAGTAAACAGGCTATAATTAATCTTGATTATCTAGGTATCTGCATGTTAATTACGTATTTCAGTTCGAAGACCTCCACCACGAATGACCACCCGTTAGGGTAACGACAACATTCGACAAGCAGCATAAGATCCTTTTACCAATACTATTGCTATTTGTGAACGTTTGGCATTAAATGTTTCGGCTATGACGGTGCGAAGACGTCTGCATGAGGCAGGAATACCTCATAGAATTACTGCCAAGAAGGAATTTCTCGCCGAACGGCATCGTGCTGATAGGCTTGCCTTTGTTCAACAGTTTGTGGGGAGGATATGGAATTTTGGTCTCGAGTCGTATGCAGTGACGAAAGGTCTTTTACTAGCAGAAGTCACGGCAGAATACATAACTGAAGACCGAGTAATATAAGGTGAGTTTCTATAATCATTAATAACAGTCAGACTATAATAATTATAAGCAAGGGTAATATTATAATCAAAAGATAATAATTTTGTCAATAATCATGTATTTTCCGCTAATTGAATTATATTGCCAAGAGAAGCGTGAAAATAAAAATTCTTCATTGAAAACCCCCCATTAGTTCTACTATGGCCAGCTTTCAGGCATTAAGCAAATGCATTATTAATGTTATGAATAATCACGTAGGCAAACTTATAATATAGAGTACAGGCTGCTTACTGAATTAAAGAATATCATATCATAACGGACTGTTGCAGATCAGAGTTAATGCTATTATAAGTATTAATCCTTGCAGATGAATAAACATAATTAACTTATTGCAAGGGTTGTTACTTAGCATTTCATTTCCCCAAACGATATAGCATTATTTTCCCTATTACGAAAAGCAAAGCGTAAATTGTTAAAAATTTTATATTTTCTTTTCAGATACTACATAAGAAATTTACGAGGTGACCAGGAATGGGCATGTCTCAGTAAACGTGTGGGGCTGGATCTTCTTACATTATATGGATGATATCACCAGGATTGAGTGGAGGTTCACTGGTGAAAAATACATTGAAATTCTTCAAGATTTCTAACTTCTTTCACTTCAATAGCGGAATTATTCCTCCCCACCTGCTCCTGTCATTTTCATTCACGACCGCTGCCCCATCCATACGGCCAGAATAGTCCAGGAATGGTTTCAAGGTCGAGAGGATCTACAGTTGCTTGACTGGCCAAGTAAGGATACAGACATGAACCTCACTGAGAATGTTTAGGCTAATTTGGTAAAATGTTGGGAGCCTGAGAGGGAGAGGAGACCAGATCAACTTATGAACCTCTGGGAACACAATGGAAACTTCCACAACCGACCACAGATCGTCAGAAACCATGAATCTTCTATGTCTAACAGCAAAAGGTGATCTAGAAGGAAGGTGGCTGGACTTCTCACTAATATTAAAGATAAATGTAAAAATTTATGTGTGTATTTGGATTACCCCATGGCTTCCGCTGAACTTTTATGTCGTATGATGTAAAAAAAAAAATCGTAAACAGACCTATGCATATCGTTTAGCTCCAGGTAATGATTATTATAATTTATTCATTAGAAAGGTGATTTGATATTTTAAAGCAGTTCAAAATCTAAAGGGAATTTCGCTATCCTGATTTTTTCTTTAAAAATTATCTAAAAAGAGAACCCTAGAACAATATCATCAAACTACATTTCTCCAAATAGCTCTTTCCACCATGGACAGGTAAATGACTGAAGGGGCTGTTTAACAATAGAGACGTCTGTCTCTTATCCTCACACGAATGATGATAAGAGCGATAGGAGTTTCTGTCCGTATGACATTAAAACATGTATCACAATTAATATTTTAGAAAATATAAGCCAAGTAGATATGTTTATCCATATCATGTAATGATTATTGCAATGAACGGCGTGTAGGGAATGACCTCTACAGTATGTTCAAGAGGGAATACAAACCCAACCATGAATACATGAAACCTCTGAATATCAACAATTGTTTATTATTAGCAAACGAATTAAGTTTACCATATGGGAATGGTTAAAAGTTTGCACCAAGTTTGGGAGTCCTTCACTTTCCATTACACGTTGTGGAATTTTCCCTGTCCCTAGTAGTTTCATTTTGATTCCTCAGTAACGTCTAGTCTCTCTCTCTCTCTCTCTCTCTCTCTCTCTCTCTCTCTCTCTCTCTCTCCTTTCCTTTTCATTATGTATTTATAAGAGAGAGTGAGTGTAACCCAATCCTTCTTCTTGTAAATGTTGTTGTATGAAGAAAATCT
>NC_087219.1:29516190-29521190 GCF_015104395.2 Macrobrachium nipponense
CTCCGCGTTAAAGTTTAACACATGAAATTTTATTGTCGTACATTTAAATGCCATATCAGACAAGGGTTATTTACACAGCACCTACGATATTTTTCTTCGAGTTATTATTATTATTATTTGTGCTCTATCACAGTCCTCCAATTCGACTGGGTGGTATTTATAGTGTGGGGTTCCGGGTTGCATCCTGCCTCCTTAGGAGTCCATCACTTTTCTTACTATGTGCGCCGTTTCTAGGATCACAATCTTCTGCATGAGCCCTGGAGCTACTTCAGCCTCTAGTTTTTCTAGATTCCATTTCAGGGATCTTGGTATCGTGCCTAGTGCTCCTATGATTATGGGTACAATTTCCACTGGCATACCCCATATCCTTCTTATTCCTATTTTCAGATCTTGATACTTATCCATTTTTTCCCTCTCTTTCTCTTCAACTCTGGTGTCCCATGGTATTGCGACATCAATGAGTGATACTTTCTTCTTGACTTTGTCAATCAACGTCACGTCTGGTCTGTTTGCACGTATCACCCTATCCGTTCTGATACCATAGTCCCAGAGGATCTTTGCGTGATCGTTTTCTATCACTCCTTCAGGTTGGTGCTCGTACCACTTATTACTGCAAGGTAGCTGATGTTTCTTGCACAGGCTCCAGTGGAGGGCTTTTGCCACTGAATCATGCCTCTTTTTGTACTGGTTCTGTGCAAGTGCCGGGCATTCACTTGCTATGTGGTTTATGGTTTCATTTTTCGTATTGCACTTCCTACATATGGGAGAGATGTTATTTCCGTCTATCGTTCTTTGAACATATCTGGTTCTTAGGGCCTGATCTTGTGCCGCTGTTATCATTCCTTCAGTTTCTTTCTTTAGCTCTCCCCTCTGTAGCCATTGCCAATTGTCATCGCTGGCTAGTTCTTTAGTCTGTCTCATGTATTGTCCGTGCATTGGTTTGTTGTGCCAGTCCTCTGTTCTTTCTGTCTTTCTCCTGTCTCTGTATATTTCTGGGTCTTCGTCTACTTTTATTAGTCCTTCTTCCCATGCACTCTTTAGCCACTCGTCTTCACTGGTTTTCAGATATTGCCCCAGTGCTCTGTTTTCGATGTTGACGCAGTCCTCTATACTTAGTAGTCCTCTCCCTCCTTCTTTCGTGTTATGTATAGTCTGTCCGTATTTGCTCTTGGGTGTAGTGCTTTGTGTATTGTCATTTGTTTCCTGGTTTTTCTGATCTATGCTGCGGAGTTCTGCCTTCGTCCATTCCACTATTCCTGCGCTGTATCTGATTACTGGGACTGCCCATGTGTTTATGGCTTTGATCATATTTCCGGCGTTGAGTTTTGACTTGAGTATCGCCTTGAGTCTCTGCATATATTCTTTCCTGATCGTGTCCTTCATCTCTTGGTGTTTTATCTCCTCCTTCCATTATTCCCAGGTATTTGTATCCTGTCTCATCTATGTGTTTGATGTTGCTCCCATCTGGTAGCTTTATCCCTTCAGTTCTCGTTACTTTGCCTTTTTGTATGTTGACTAAGGCGCATTTTTCTATTCCAAACTCCTTATTATTATTATTATTATTATTATTATTATTATTATTATTATTATATTATTATTATTATTATTATTATTATTATTTGAAGGTAGGAGACCCTCTCTCAAACATGTTTTGTTAAAAAGGATGGCAGCATCAGTGGAATTGATTTTATGTATTGAAAAACATAGATATATATATTATGTTCATTATTATTATTATTATTATTATTATTATTATTATTATTATTATTATTATTATCACTTACAAATAAACAAAAATTGCACACATAAACAAACATCTATTGACAAAAGCTATCGAAACGCGAGGAAACTTTAACGGAACTCCGAAACATGGGCATTACAAGTGTAGTATGTGTTAGTGTTAACGTCGTACCCACCCTACCATTATCCAATTAGGACTCCCCTCTAATACTGCAGCAACATCTGCTTCATCTCCTGAATACACTGACGATATCAGCGCATATCAAACGCTCGGAGCTGCTGCCATTGTCGCTCGGGTTTGGCTGAGTTCTGTTATTCTAGTTTAACAGGCCCCTTTCAGTTTGGGTTCTCTGCCTGATTTAGCTGAAGGGGAGAGAGAGAGAGAGCGAGAGAGAGAGACAGAGAGAAGAGACAGACAGACAGACAGACAGAGAGAGAGAGAGAGGATCTTAAACCTTTTGAGAAATACCATTGAAAAAGAATCTTAATCCTTACGGCGATAAATTTAAGAGAGAGAGAGAGAGAGAGAGAGAGAGAGAGAGAGAGAGAGAGAGAGGGGGGGGGGGGATCTTAAACCTTTTGAGAATACCATAGAGAAAAAGAATCTTAAACCTTACGGCAATAATTCATAAGAGAGAGAGAGAGAGAGAGACGGCAATAATTTAAAAGAGGTAGAGAGAGAGAGAGAGAGAGAGAGAGAATCTTAAACGTTTTGAGAAATACCATAGAGAAAAGTATCTTACGGGAACAATTTAAGAGAGAGAGAGAGAGAGAGAGAGAGAGAGAGAGAGAGAGAGAGAGAGAGAGAGAGAGAGAGATAGAATCTTAAACCATTAGAGAAATACCAAAGAGAAAATGAATCTTAAACCTTACGGCAATAAATTTAAGAGAGAGACAGAGGATATTTGTGTGTTCGTGTGTGTGTGTGGGTGTATGCCAATGACTATAAAGTTTAAACCAGTATTACATAAATAAGTGGCACCTATTGACAGGAGTTTAAAAAAAAATAATTAGACAATATTCACATACATAAAAAAAAAACAATCTTTCGAGAACTACATATTTTTTCTACAGAAACGTAAAACAAAAACACCTACGCAGGTGTGTATGTCAGTGTTGCCTTGCAATCTCTGCACCATTATCCAATTACCCACACTCTAATAACGCCGTTATATCTGCTTTCTCTCCTGAATGAACTGGCAGTTGTAAACAGGTATCAAACACTGGGCTCTGCTCAAATATGGATTATTCCGGCAATTCTGGTTACACGGAGCTCTATTACTCCACAAATTCTGTCTGATATTCTGTCCTGTTTAGCTGAATTCACGCATGAGAGACATCAATAGACGCAGGATATTTATGGTAAATATTTTAATTGTCTTATTACCAATGGAGTCCAAGACATTCTAAAATATAACGCTCGTTCCCCCTACACTCACAAACAATCTGTTAGATGGGGCTGTGTTAACGTGCCCGCCTACCGATGCGGTAGTCCGGTGTCCGATTCCCCGCTCTGCCAACGCGGAATCAGAGGAATTCATTTCTGGTGATTAGAGATTAATTTCGCTATAATGATGTGGTTCGGATCCCACAGTAAGCTGTAGATCCCGTTTCTAGGTAACCAGTTGGTTCCTACCCACGTAAAAATATCTAATCCTTCGGGCCAGCCCTAGGAGAGTTTTTAATCATCTCAGTGGTCTGGTTAAAAATCTAAGATATACTTAACTTACATGGGGCTGTTTCATTTCATTCATTCTGAATTTCAGTCATATTTAGCTGAAGTCTCCCCTGAGAAAGATAGGTAAACACAGCTGATATTTGGGGTCACTACTTCAGTCTCCTGGTTCCCAATGGAGCTCGAGAAATTCCAAAGTGAGCCCTTTTCTTATCCCCATAAAGTAACAAGCATGCAGTTCCAAGGGGCTCTTTCATTTCAAACATCCTGAATTTCTGTCCTGTTCAACTGAAGTCACGGTTGAGAAAGACAGATGAACACAGAGGATATTTGGGGTCAATACTTCAGTTTTTTGTGTAGTATTGGAGCCCAGGAAATCCCGAAATATTAGTCCTGTCCCCGTTTTAGAAATATACTCACGGGCACATAAGCAAACAGATACACACACACAAGAGCAGTTTCATATCTTGAAGGAGAACGATCAGCACCCAAAGAATATTTATGATCAATACCTCAATTTTATGGTTACCGATGGAGGCTCTATTCGCCTCTCCCCCACCCTCCTCCCAACCGCCCAACGCCTCCACAACCCTTCCCCCACCTCGAGAGACGCGTCAGGCATGCAGGACAAGATAATCATGAGCCTTGAAGGCTGGGAAATGTAGGTAGGTCTTACCTCAGAGCTGAATATTGAGAGGAAGGAAAAGCTCAGAGCTGAAGATCAGCCATGATAGATTTTCTTTTCTCATGAGTGAGGTTTTCCTCTATCTGATCTTGACGTCAGAGATGCAGTATCTAATTTGCAGATCTGTTCTTTGATTTCGGGGTAATTCTCGTATGTATATATGTATACACATATATACATTGCATACTATATATATATATATATATATATATATATATATATATATATATCATTCGAGCTACAAATGTCCTTTAATATCTAAATTCGCTCTACCTCGGAATTTATTTTCATATATGTACTGTCGGCCAAAAAACTCGTGGTAGTGTTTCATAATTTTTCGTTCACCTGCCTGACGCACGATTCATGCCTTATTTATCTATTTCTCTTTTCAAAGATGGAAGAAATCATGTGTAATGACGTTAAAAACAGTCACTTTGATATCTTTAGAACAGTATGTTTATGTTATTGTTTTAAAACTTTTTTATTTTCCATATAGCAAAATTGACGTGAACGAAACGAAGTGATAAAAAAACGTCATATCACAACCATAAATATACATTACCAAATAGATAGGAGACACCTATCACTAATAGTATCGCATAAACATAGTCCTTAAATTATCATTTCAATATTAAGTTGAAGGTAGTTGAACTATTCCATTTGTTAAATTTTACAGAAAACATTGGAATCTCCCAAAATGCCATCAAATTTAAAAACAAAATGAAAAAAAAACGATATCTTAACAGTGTGAACCAGGCGACCTCACTCTATTGCTTTTGATGTTATGTGCACGGGAATCTAATGCCAATGTGTCATTTATCGGTCTAAGAAACATCCCTCGATGAGCGAGAGAATTATTGCACTGCATTCGGTGCAAGTTCCTGTTGGAGAGATATCAAG
>NC_087219.1:29548690-29553690 GCF_015104395.2 Macrobrachium nipponense
TCCATCACTTTTCTTACTATATGCGCCGTTTCTAGGACCTCACTCTTCTGCGTGAGTCCTGGAGCTACTTCAGCCTATAGTTTTTCCAGATTATTTTTCAGGGATCTTGGGATCATACCTAGTGTTCCTATGATTAAGGATACAATTTCCACTGGCATATCCCATATCTTTATTATTATTATTATTATTATTTTTTTTTTTTGTTTTTTTTTTTTTTTTGCTCTATCACAGTCCTCCAATTCGACTGGGTGGTATTTATAGTGTGGGGTTCCGGGTTGCATCCTGCCTCCTTAGGAGTCCATTATTATTATTATTATTATTATTATTATTATTATTATTATTATTATTTTATTATTATTATTATTATTATTATTATGAGATGAAATCTATTTATATGAAACAAGCCCACCACAGGGACCATTGACTTGAAATTCAGGCTTCCAAAGAATATTATTATTATATATATATTATATACTATATATATATATAGATATATATATATATATATATATATATATATATAATATATATATGTTTTTTTTTTTTTTTTTTTTTCTTTTGCTCTATCACAGTCCTCCAATTCGTCTGGGTGGTATTTATAGTGTGGGGTTCCGGGTTGCATCCTGCCTCATTAGGAGTCCATCACTTTTCTTACTATGTGTGCCGTTTCTAGGATCACACTCTTCTGCATGAGTCCTGGAGCTACTTCAGCCTCTAGTTTTTCTAGATTCCTTTTCAGGGATCTTGGGATCGTGCCTAGTGCTACTATGATTATGGGTACGATTTCCACTGGCATATCCCATATCCTTCTTATTTCTATTTTCAGATCTTGATATTTATCCATTTTTTCCCTCTCTTTCTCTTCAACTCTGGTATCCCATGGTATTGCGACATCAATGAGTGATACTTTCTTGTTGACTTTGTCAATCAACGTCACGTCTGGTCTGTTTTTGCACGTATCACCCTATCCGTTCTGATACCATAGTCCCAGAGGATCTTTGCGTGATCGTTATCTATCACTCCCTCAGGTTGGTGCTCGTACCACTTATTACTGCAAGGTAGCTGATGTTTCTTGCACAGGCTCCAGTGGAGGGCTTTTGCCACTGAATCATGCCTCTTTTTGTACTGGTTCTGTGCAAGTGCCGGGCATTCACTTGCTATGTGGTTTATGGTTTCATTTTTCGTATTGCACTTCCTACATATGGGAGAGACGTTATTTCCGTCTATCGTTCTTTGAACATATCTGGTTCTTAGGGCCTGATCTTGTGCCGCTGTTATCATTCCTTCAGTTTCCTTCTTTAGCTCTCCCCTCTGTAACCATTGCCAATTGTCATCGCTGGCTAGTTCTTTAGTCTGTCTCATGCATTGTCCGTACATTGGTTTGTTGTGCCAGTCCTCTGTTCTGTCTGTCTTTCTCCTGTCTCTGTATATTTCTGGGTCTTCGTCTACTTTTATTAGTCCTTCTTCCATGCACTCTTTAGCCACTCGTCTTCACTGGTTTTCAGATATTGCCCCAGTGCTCTGTTTTCGATGTTGACGCAGTCCTCTATACCTAGTAGTCCTCTCCCTCCTTCCTTTCGTGTTATGTATAGTCTGTCCGTATTTGCTCTTGGGTGTAGTGCTTTGTGTATTGTCATATGTTTCCTGGTTTTCTGATCTATGCTGCGGAGTTCTGCCTTCGTCCATTCCCACTATTCCTGCGCTGTATCTGATTACTGGCACTGCCCATGTGTTTATGGCTTTTATCATATTTCCGGCATTGAGTTTTGACTTGAGTATCGCCTTGAGTCTCCTGCATATATTCTTTCCTGATCGTGTCCTTCATCTCTTGGTGTTTTATATCCCCTCCTTCCATTATTCCCAGGTAATTGTATCCTGTCTCATCTATGTGTTTGATGTTGCTCCCATCTGGTAGCTTTATCCCTTCAGTTCTCGTTACTTTGCCTTTTTGTATGTTGACTAAGGCGCATTTTTCTATTCCAAACTCCATCCTGATGTCCCCAGATACAATCCTTACAGTCTGGATTAAGGTATCTATTTCCTTGATGCTCTTACCATACAGCTTGATGAACATCAGATGGTTAATTCTGTTGCCTCTTTTCTTGAGTTGGTACCCGGCATCCATCTTCTATTATTATTATTATTATTATTATTATTATTATTATTATTATTATTATTATTATTATTCATTATTATTATTATTATTATTATTATTATTATTATTATTATTATTATTATTATTATTATGAGATGAAATCTATTCATATGGAACAAGTCCACCACAGGGGCCACTGACTTGAAATTCAAGCTTCCAAAGAATATTATTATTATTATTATTGATTATTATTATTATTATTAGTAGTAGTAGTAGTAGTAGTAGTAGTAGTAGTAGTAGTAGTATTGTTAAGAAATTCAGTTTCGTGAGAACCAATTGTTAAAAAATATCCACAACTATATATTAAAATTATATCTTTTTGTAAAAATATATAACAAAGACTTTCGAACACCTGAACGGTGTTCCTCCTCAGTGTAACGTTAAAATGTAATGAAGAGGATAGTTTCCTCCCGAAGAGCATCTAAAAAGGTGGGCGGGGCGAGAAAATAACAGCCTATCATCGAAGTGCTGGTTCGTGTGTTAGGTAATCCCGAACTCAACAGGCAGTTGCGCCAACCTCCTCGATCTCCGAACCTGTGAAGTTGCTCCTGCTTGCACTGCATAGGTGCCATAATCTGAAACATCCACAGGGACGTCGGCTATCTGGAGAGAGAGGGGAAGAGGAAGCAGAGCATCAGGGTTCACATGGTCAACGTCAGTTTTAAAATTAAAATCTTTTAAATAATGCCTGGCAATGAAACTGTTAATAAAAGGGTCTTCATTAGTAAACGACTTATTATCCTCAAAAGATATTCCCATGTTAATAGCAGCGCCTTCAACTAATCTTCTCACGTGAGAATCGTCGCTTTTAAAAAAATTTGTGCACCATCCCAATTGATTCCATGGTCTAAATTAAAACTATGAGCCACCAAAGCGCTGCCCTGTGCATGAAGATCATAGGCTCTTCTGCGTTCCCTTAATCTTACCTCTAATCCCCTACCACTTTCCCCGTAGTAACAACCACCGCAATCATGACATGGAACCTTGTAAACACCGTTATTTCTCTTGGTACTGTTATTGTTGTTTGTAAGAGCTTTTGCCAAAGTGTTTTTGTAGGTATAAACAATTTCTATGTCCTTTTGGTGCTTATTTATGTAGTCACCTACTTTTGAGATTTCATCGTGAAAGGGCAATGATACACGTTTCTTGTCTTTTATTTCCTTATTATCTTGACCAATGTAAAACTTCTTTTTAACTCAGCTAATGGCATCAGTAATAAAATGTTTTGGGTACTTTAAGGACCTAAAAGTGTCTACATGTTTGAGTTCTTCGTCCAGAAATGCGGGGTCGCATTTACGAAGGGTCCTTAAAACAAAACTAATAATTACATTCCTTTTAACTTGTTGTGAGTGGTGGGAAAAATAATTAATATAATTTTCTTTGTCGGTAGCTTTTCTAAAAACTGAAAATTTTAAAGAGTTACTGCTTACATCCTTATGAATTAAAACATCTAAGAAAGAAATCTTACCATCAACCTCGTTTTCAACTGTAAATTTTATCGAATCGCCAACGTTGTTGGCAGTATTCAGTAAGCAGTCTACTCTTTCTCTGGCACCCTCAAAACAGTCCGATTGAAGAACTTCTCGCAGGCATCTCAAGGCTTCGCGAAGAGACAGAATTTTCGTTTCCACATCCCAGCTAATCGGACGACAGACTTTTAATGTGATTGGTTTTTAATATGAACTTTGAAGTTTTTTTTTCCGAGAACATCCTTTTTCGCATCCGCTTTCCGTTTGACTACGACTCTTTATTGATCCCTTTTCAAGGTAGGAGACCGACTGGGGAATTTGATTGCCTTAAAGGTGTCTACTGAATGCAGTTTTGAATGATAGAAATGTCTTTATAGTTGATTATTCATCTGTAACGGAGACATTTCACTGCTCCATTTGATTATTGCCTAATATCGATCCTCTGTTTGATGTAGAAAACAATTATTATTATTACTATTATTATTATTATTATTATTATTATTATTTTATTATTATTATTATTATTATTATTATTATTATTATTATTCCCCACTTATAATTAGTCAAAATACGAACGATGTTATTGTTAGCCCGCCAAACGAAATATTTCCTTCTATATTGCCAGGACTGTCAAACCAGATTACGTCAATGACTATGATTCATTATTTTCTGTTAATAGGGGATGTCTAATATGCACTTGGAAGGGGGAATTACCTCGAGAGGCTACCATGAACGTGGAGTTAGATTAATGATCTCACATAAACGGAGCCCAATTCGCCAGAAATTAAATCAACAGGTAGTTCATATTTCATCTTTGGCGGCCGGCTGAGTGATAAGTTGAACAGGGTGTCCATAAAGTCCCAGTATCATTACAAGTATTTATTGCTCAAAAACCATGTCACATAGAGTAATGCATTTTTTTTTTTTGCAGAATGTTCTACATTTCTCGAAGTTTATAGTAGGAAAACTGCATTACTCTATGTTTTATGGTTTCTGAGCAATAAATACTTGTAATGAAACTGGGACTTTATGGACACCCTGTATGCCGTTTATATATCCAGCTGAAATTTTGGATCACAAGATGGACATAATACTCTTTTTTTTTGACTCGTAACTAAGGTGAACTCTGGTACCCTCAGTAGATGCAGGAATATTAGGTCGAGGAATAACCAAAAGGATATTTTCAAGTCTTCATTCATTAACATTTAGTCATCCAAGTAAGCTGGAGGTTGGATCACGCCTTGTTGTAAAATAATAGCAAATTAATATTCGAATCTAATGTATCTGAAAGGATGTGTACTAATGAACATGATTTGCAAAACGATTCTATAGAATGGCTTCAAAGGAAACAGAAAACCTTTCTAATGAATTAATGT
>NC_087219.1:29558690-29561190 GCF_015104395.2 Macrobrachium nipponense
CAAACTTCTTGTGGTGAAGAGTTACGAAAAGAGACGAGAAGTTCTGATCAATGGCTCCAAAATAAACTTTTGTATTGGCAATCTTCTTATTGAATTATTGTAAGGGAAACTTCTTTTTTTTTTTTTTTTTTTAGCTACCATGAAAGGAAAGGGACAGAGATAGAGACGAAAAATGGATTGGATATCGAGAGAGAGAGAGAGAGAGACGGAAGGAGGGTGGGGTGATTAGATATCTGAAGAGACAGACAGGCAGAGACAGGGACAAAGACATACTATGACCAATTTCAGAGAGAGAGAGAGAGAGAGAGAGATACGAAGCAGATATCTAGACTGAGGGAGAGAGAGAGAAACGAAGTGGATATATAGACAAGGAGAGAGACAGAGAAAAAGATTAGATATATATATATATATATATATATATATATATATATATATATATAAGAGATAGAGAGAAGAGAGAGAGAGCGAGAGAGAGAGAGAGAGAGAGAGAGAGAGAGAGAGATGATATCTAGAGAGAAAGAGTGAGAAAGGGGTATGGGGAATGTCTAGAGTGACAGACAGACGGACAAAATATCAAAAAAGAGAGAGAAACAGACAGATAAACAGACATGATATCTTCAGAGAAAGAGTGAGAGAGAGAAAAGCTGACAGACAGACAGACAGCCAGACAGACAGACAGACAGACAGACAGACATGATATCTTGAGAGAAAGAGTGAGCGAGAGAAAAACGGACAGACAGACAGACAGCCAGACAGACAGACAGACAAACATGATATCTTGAGAGAAAGAGTGAGCGAGAGAAAAACGGACAGACAGACAAGCGCGCGCGAGAGAGAGACAGACAGACAGACAGACAGACAGAAACGGATAAGATATCTAGCTAGAGAGAGAGAGAGACAAACGGACATGGTATCTAGAGAGAGAGAGAGAGAGAGAGAGAGATGGGGGTTGTATGGGGGATATCTAGAGAGACAGAAAGACGAACAGGCAAAATATCAAGAGAGAGAGAGAGAGAGAGAGAGAGAGAGAGAGAAAAGAGAGAGATAAGAGAGAGAGGAGAGAGAGAGAGGGAGGAAAGGAAGAGAGAGAGGAAAGAGAGGAGAGGCGGAGGATAGAGAGGATATCGACCTTACGTAACTGTATCACTTCTAAATTACAGTTTCCAGATTCTGATTCTCGTCTGACAACCAGAAGAAACGACCCATAAAAATAACCGAGAAAAGCAAACAGCTCATATGATCAAAGCCAAACATGATTATCGATGGTATAAGATTCCGGTGAAATTCGCTTCGACCAATCTTACACCGAAGACCCAAAGAATATTCAACGACAGTTATAATTCTCCTAACATTTTATTCACACCAGATATATCTGAAATGGTTGCGTCAAGTTCAGGACGCTGTAGAGTCAAGACGAATGAAATCTATTTGAATTTTGCACCATTACCAATAGAAGTTTGTTCCCCTTTTGTACCATTACCAATAGATGCCAGTTCCCATTTTATGTCATTACCAATAGATGTCAGTTCCCCTTTTGTACCATTACCAATAGATGTCAGTACCCCTTTTGTGTCAGTTCCCCTTTTGTGTCATTACCATAGATGTTAGTTCCCACTTTGTACCATTACCAATAGACGTCAGTTCCCCTTTTGTACCATTGCCAATAGATGACAGTTCCCATTTTGTACCATTACCACAGATGTCGGTTCCCACTTTGTACCATTACCAATAGATGTCAGTTCCCACTTTGTACCATTACCATCATCAAGTCAAATAATAGAAATGTTCTAAATGTAAGTCTTGGTTTATTTAAACTTGATGTTTCATAATGAAAAAAGTTGTAGATAAATATAAGCAACAAAATTAATATATTCAGTTTTTACATGTTTTGGACTGTAAAGATACTTTGTAATTTCGGTTAGGGTCAAATCTGTTTAGGTTTGCGACCGTGTGATGTCCGATAATCCTGGATTATCTCTTTTAATTTTTACCCTTTTGACAATTAACCATCTGCTATTCTTGATCTTGGTTTGTACCCGAGACCTTTCTCTCCAATTGTACTTCATTAGCTCCTTGACAATATCTGAGTAAAGACGAAAGCGCTTGGATTTCTGACTATTATTTTCCTGTGGTAATACCGCTTATTTTATGAATGTCACGTGCATCTACTGTGATTTCTTAAGCATATATATATATATATTATATATATATATATATATATATATATATATATATATATATATATATATATGTATATATATATATATATTTGCTTAAAAAATCACAGTAGATGCATATGCATATAATAATATATGTATATATATATATATATATATATATAATATATATATATATCTATATATATATATATATATATATATATATATATAGATATTATTATATTAGTATATATATATGATATATTATATATATAATATATATATATATTATATGTATTATATATATATATATATTATATATAGATATATATATATAATAT
>NC_087219.1:29563690-29571190 GCF_015104395.2 Macrobrachium nipponense
TGTATACCAATTTTCTTTCTTTGCTGCAGCTTGTTTCACACTCACAAAAACAGGCGCCGTTACACACACAATGTTTGTTCAGATTCCATAACTCTAAGAAATATCAAATATGAATTCTACAAGTTACGAGTGACAATTCAGTAGGTATAAAATCGTTGCGTTACCTTAAAATCAAAAGTGCCGTCGATGGAGAGAAGAGAGAGAGAGAGAGAGAGAGAGGCGAGAGAGAGAGAGAGAGAGAGAATGACTGACCGCAACGCGGTTCTAAGATGCAAAGAATAACTCTTCCTTACGGAAGTTGTATAGTGGAGATGACACAAAACGTTTTGGGGTAATGAGAAAGATGAAGCAATCTTCCAGAAGCTTTGAATATTACGTAACTTTACAGACAAATGGTGAAA
The DNA here is from genome assembly GCF_015104395.2 of Macrobrachium nipponense. Lineage (NCBI taxonomy): Eukaryota > Metazoa > Arthropoda > Malacostraca > Decapoda > Palaemonidae > Macrobrachium > Macrobrachium nipponense. Next base: position 29,564,092 of record NC_087219.1, read on the forward strand.
TCTGCATGTGGCATTCGGCAAAGATGAACATGTACGAAACGAGTATACTACCTGCGATAAGAGTAACTATTGCATAAGTTATTTAGCGTGAATATGGACACTCGTGCCACTGACTCTAGGGTGATTTGTTGATGGCATTCAACGGAGTCGACTGAACTTTGATCTGTGATGGACGTAGGGAGACTTATCTCTGGTAAACGCACATGAGGAACATTATTTTATCGACCTTTAACGGTCAGTTGTATTAGAAAACTTGGAGTTGCTGATGATAATCGACAGAATAATCTTCGGGATATATTCTACACTTTTTTTATTTACACACACACACACACACACACACACACATATATATATATATATATATATATATATATCGAGCTACAATGTCCTTTAATATCTAATTCGCTCTACCTCGGAATTAATATATTTTCATATATGCTTAACCGAAGGGGAATTTTTTCTCGATAATAGATTTTACCTGTACTTGGGCGCGAACGCAGGTACATTATAAATCCAGGACCGTCAGTGGAGCGGTACCACCCAAACCGCGAGAGGCTTAAAGGTATATGTCGTCTCTCACCACAAATACTTTCTCGCGCTGAAGTATTCGTTGGTTTGGAGGACAACATCAACCCAGCCTCGACTCCGGAGTAGTTAAGTAGCCGCTTTTGACAACACGTAGCATTTAACATAAGATCATATCACATTACCGTGATTGTGATATACATGATATCGAGCTACAATGTCCTTTAATATCTAATTCGCTTCTACCTCGGGAATTAATTATTTGTTTTCTGATATGCTTAACCGAAGGGGAAATTTTTTGTCTCGATAAATAGAATTTACCTGTCCTTGGGCCTTGCGAACGCAGGTAACATTATTAAATCCAGGACCGTCAGTGGAAGCAGGTAAACCCCAACCCAACCGCGAGAGGCCTTAAACAGTATATGTCGTCTCTCACCTCAAATACTTTCTCGCGCTGTGAAGTATTCGTTGGTTTGGAGACAACATCAACCCGCCTCGACTCCGGTAGTTAAGTAGCGCTTTTGACAACACGTAGCATTTGACATAAAGTCATATCACATTACCCGTGATTCAATATAAATATATCGAGCTACAATTTGTCCTTTTAATAGCTTAATTCGCTCTACCTCGGAATTAATATATTTTCATATATGCTTAACCGAAGGGGAATTTTTTTCCGCGATAATAGATTTACCTGTACTGGGCGCCGAACGCAGGTACACATTATAAATCCAGGACCGTCAGTGGAAAGCGGTACCACCCCAACCGCGAGAGGCTTAAAGGATTTATATGTTCGTTCCCTCTCACCTCAAATACTTTCTCGCGCTGAAGTATTCGGTTGGTTTGGGAGACAAAGACATCAACCGCCCTCGGACTCCCGGTAGTTAAGTAGCGCTTTTGACAAAAAACACGTAGCATTTTGGTACATAAGTCATATCCACTTACGTGATTCATATACATATATCGAGGCTACAATGTCCTTTAATATCTAATTCGCTCTACCTCGGAATTAATATATTTTCATATTTTATACTTAAGCCGAAGGGGGAATTTTTTTCTCGATAATAAAGATTTACCTGTACTTAGGGCATGCGAACGCAGGTACATTATAAAATCCAGGGGACCGTCAGTGGAAGCGGTACCAAACCCAACAGCGAGAGGCTTAAAGATATATGTCGCCTTCTCTCACCTCAAATAATACTTTCTCGCGTGAAGTATTCGTTGGTTTGGAGAACAAACATCAACCCGCTCGCGACCTCCGGTAGGTTAAGTAGCGCTTTTTGACAACAACGTAGCATTTTACATAAGTCAATATCACATTACCGTTGATTCATCATACATTATATCGAGCTACAATGTCCTTTCTTTAATAATCTAATTCGCTCTCACCTCGGAAATTAATATATTTTCATATTATGCTTAACCGAAGGGGTGGGAACTTTTTTCTCGATAATAGATTTACCTGTACTTGGGCGCGAACGCAGGTACATTATAAATCCAGGACCGTCAGTGGAAGCGGTACCACCCAACCGCGAGAGGCTTAAAAGGTATATGTCGTCTCTCACCTCAAATACTTTCTCGCGCTGAAGTATTCGTTGGTTTGGAGACAACATCAACCCGCCTCGACTCCGGTAGTTAAGTAGCGCTTTTGACAACACGTAGCATTTTACATAAGTCATATCACATTACCGTGATTCATATACATATATCGAGCTACAATGTCCTTTAATATCTAATTCGCTCTACCTCGGAATTAATATATTTTCATATATGCTTAACCGAAGGGGAATTTTTTCTCGATAATAGATTTACCTGTACTTGGGCGCGAACGCAGGTACATTATAAATCCAGACCGTCAGTGAAGCGGTACCACCCAACCGCGAGAGGCTTAAAGGTATGTCGTCTCTCACCTCAAATACTTTCTCGCGCTGAAGTATTCGTTGGTTTGGAGACAACATCAACCCGCCTCGACTCCGGTAGTTAAGTAGCGCTTTTGACAACACGTAGCATTTTACATAAGTCATATCACATTACCGTGATTCATATACATATATCGAGCTACAATGTCCTTTAATATCTAATTCGCTCTACCTCGGAATTAATATATTTTCATATATGCTTAACCGAAGGGGAATTTTTTCTCGATAATAGATTTACCTGTACTTGGGCGCGAACGCAGGTACATTATAAATCCAGGACCGTCAGTGGAAGCGGTACCACCCAACCGCGAGAGGCTTAAAAGGTATATGTCGTCTCTCACCTCAAATACTTTCTCGCGCTGAAGTATTCGTTGGTTTGGAGACAACATCAACCCGCCTCGACTCCGGTAGTTAAGTAGCGCTTTTGACAACACGTAGCATTTTACATAATTCATATCACATTACCGTGATTCATATACATATATCGAGCTACAATGTCCTTTAATATCTAATTCGCTCTACCTCGGAATTAATATATTTTCATATATACTTAACCGAAGGGGAATTTTTTTCTCGATAATAGATTTACCTGTATTTGGGCGCGAACGCAGGTACATTATAAATCCAGGACCGTCAGTGGAAGTCGGTACCACCCAACCGCGAAGGCTTAAAGGTATATGTCGTCTCTCCCTCAAATACTTTCTCGCGCTGAAGTATTCGTTGTTTTGGAGACAACATCAACCCGCCTCGACTCCGGTAGTTAAGTAGCGCTTTTGACAATACGTAGCATTTTACATAAGTCATATCAACATAACCGAGTGTTTCATATACATTATATCGAGCTACAATTGTTTCCTTTAATTCTTAATTTTCTTTAACCTCGGAATTATATATTTTCATATATGCTTAAACCGAAGGGGAATTTTTTTCTCGATAATAGATTTACCTGTACCTGGGCGGCGACGCGAGGTACATTTATAAATCCAGGACCGTCAGTGGAAGCGATACCACCGGACCCAACCCGTTAGAGGCTTAAAGGGGTATAATGGTCGTCTCCTCACCGCCCCTCAACTACTTTTCTTGCGCTGAATTAATTCCGTTGGTTTGGGGAGACAACATCAACCCGCCTCGACTGTCCCCCCCCGGTAGTTTAAGTAGCGCGTTTGACAACACGTAAAGCATTTTTTAACCTGAAGTTCATATCACATTAACCGTGATTCATATACATTAATCTCGAGCCTACAATTTGCCTTTAATATCTAATTCGCATCTACCTCGGAATTAATTAATATTTTCATTCATATGCTTAATACCGAAGGGGAATTTTTTTCTCGATAAGTAGATTTAACCTTTGTACTTGGGCGCGAACGCAGGGTACCTTATTAAATCTCCAGGAACCGTCAGTGGAAAGGCGTACCAACCCAACCGGGGGGGGGCGAAAGAGGCTTAAACAGGTTAATATGTCGTCTCTCACCTCAAATACTTTCTCGCGCTGAAGGTATTCGTTGGTTTGGTAGACAACATCAACCCGCCTCGACTCCGGTAGTTCACGTATCCGCTTTTGACAACACGTAGGCATTTTGACATAAGTCATATCACATTACCGTGATTCATATACATATATCGAGCTACCAATGTCCCTTTAATATCTAATTCGCTCATACCTCGGAATTAATATATTTTTCAATATATGCTTAACCGAAGGGGAATTTTTTCTCGATAATATAGATTTAACCTGTACTTGGGCGCGAACGGCAGGTACATTATAAATCCCAGGACCGTCCAGTGGAAGCGGTACCGGGAACCCAACCGCGAAGGCCTTTAAAAGGCTTAAGGTATTGTTCGTTCTCTCACCTCAAATACTTTTCTCACGCTTGAAAGTATTCGTTTGGTTTTAGGAGACAAAACATCCAACCCGCCTCGGACTGTCCGGTAGTTAAATAGCGCTTTTGACACCCACGTAGCATTTTACAAATTCAATATCCACATTACCGTGATTCATTTACATTATATCGCGCTACAGGTCCTTTAATTATCTAATTTCGCTCTAAACCTTCGGATTAATTATAATTTTTCATATATGGCTTTAACCGAAGGGATTTTTTCTCGATAATAATTTACCTTTTTGTAACCTTGGGCGCGAACGCAGGTACATTAATTAAATCCAGGACCGTCGTGGAAGCCGGTACCCCCCAAACCAGGCGAAGAGTTTCTTAAAGGTATAATATGTTAGTCTCTCCACCCCTCAATACTTTCTTGCTTCTAAGTATTCCGTTGGTTTGGAACAACATTTTTCAACCTCCTCGAATCAAGCCGGTATTAAGTACGCTTTTGACCAACGACGTAGCATTTTACATTAAGGGTCTATCACATTACCGTGATTCATATACATATATCGAAGCTGCAATGGTCCTTTAATATCCTAATTCGCTTCTAGCCCTTCGGAATTAAGATATTTCCATATATGGCTTCCCACCGAAGGGAATTTTTTTCTCGATAATAGATTTACCTGGTACTTGTGCGGCGAACGCAGGTACCATTAATATCCCGGAACCGTCATGGAAGCGGTACCCACCACCGGCTTTAAAGAGCTTCAAGGTATATGTCGTGCTCTCACCTCAAATACTTTCTTCAGCTCTGAAAGTATTCGTTGGTTTGGTGGACAACATAACACCCCGCCATCGGACTCCGGTAGTTTAAAGTAGCGCTTTTGACAACATACGTTTAGCATTTTACATAAGTCATTATCACATTACCGTTGATTCATATACATATGAATCGAGCTGACAATGTCCTTTAATAATCTAATTCGCTCTACCTCGCCCCCGGAATTAATATATTTTGCATATATGCTTAACCGAAGGGGTGGGAATTTTTTTCTCGCTCAATTAGAATTTTAACCTGTACTTGGGCAGCAGAACGCAGGTACATTATAAATCCAGGACCGTCAGTGGAAGCCGGTACCAACCCAACCGTGAGAGGCTTAAAGGTATATTCGTCGTCTCACCTCACCTAAATACTTTCTCGGCGCTGAAGTTTATTCGATTGGTTTGGAGACAACATCAACCCCCCGCCTCGACTCCCGGTTAGTTAAGTAGCTCTTTGACAACACGGTAGCATTTTTATTACTAAGTCATATCACATTACCGTGATTCTAATACATATTATCGGAAGCTAAACAATGTCCTTTAAATTATCTAAATTCCTCTCTACCTCGGAATTAATATAATTTTTCATAATATGCTTTAACCGAATGGGAAATTTTTTTTCTCGATCATAGATTTACCTGTACTTGGGCGGCGAACGCAGGTACATTATAAATCCAGGACCGTTCAGGTTGGAAGCGGTTACCACCCAACCGATGAGAGGCTTTAAAGGTATATGTCGTCTCTCACCCTCAAATACTTTCCTCGCGCTTGAAGTAATTCGTTGGTTTATTTTGGAGACAACATCAACCCGCCTCCGACTCCGGTAGTTAAGTAGTGCTTTTGACAACACGTAGCATTTTTTACATAAGTCGATATCACATTACCGTGATTCATATAACATATATCGAGCTACAATGTTCCTTTAATATCTAATTTTCGCTTTTCTACCTCGGAATTAATTAAATAATTTTCATATTATGCTTAAACCGAAGGGGCGAATTTTTTTCCTCAGATAATAGATTTACCACTGCTACCTTGGGTAGCGGAACGCCAGGTACATTTATAAATTCCAGGACCGTCAGTGGAAGCGGTACCAACCCAACCGCGAGAGGCTTAAACGGTAATATGTCGTCTCTCACCCTCAAATTACTTTTCTCGCGCTGAAGTATTCGTTTGGTTTTGGGAGACAACATCAACCCGTCCTCGACTCCGGCTAGTTAAGTAAGTGCTTTTTGACAAACGTTTTAGCAATTTTTAACCATAAGTCCATATCACATTACCGTGTTCCATTTATACATAATATTCGAGCTACAATCTGTCCTTTATATCAATTTTCTTTACTTCGGGAATATAATATATTTTCATATATGCTTAACCGAAGGGAATTTTTTCTCGATAATAGATTTACCTTACTTGCCGCGAACGCAGGGACATTAAAATCCAGGACCGTCAAGTGGAAGCGGTAACCACCCCAACCGCGAGAGGCTTAAAGGGTATATGTCCGTTTCTCTCAACCTTCAAATTATTTCTCGGCTGAAGTAATTCGTTGGTTTGGAGAACAACATCAACCCGCCTCGGACCTCCGGTAGTTAAGTTAAGCGCTTTTGACAAACACGTAGCATTTTACATTAAGTCATATCCACAATTACCGTGATTCATTAATACCATATATCGAAAGGGGCTAACAATTTGTCTTTAATAATCTAATTCGCTCTACCTCCAGAATTTAATATATTTTCATAATGCTTAAACCGAAGGGGAATTTTTTCTCGATAATTGATTTACCTGTACTTGGGCGCGAACGCAGGTACATTATATGAAAATATATTATTTCCGAGGTAGAGCGAAATTAGATATTAAAGGACATTGTAGCTCGATATATGTATATGAATCACGGTAATGTGATATGACTTATGTAAAAATGCTACGTGCTGTCAAAAGCGCTACTTAACTACCGGAGTCGAGGCGGGTTGATGTGTCTCCAAACCAACGAATACTTCAGCGCGA
>NC_087219.1:29573690-29581190 GCF_015104395.2 Macrobrachium nipponense
TTTTCTATTTAGAAGTTTTTTGAGAATCGTGTGAAAAAACATGGGTAGGGAAACAATTATTGGTAAAGTATTGTTGTAAGAAGAAACAATTTCTTGGTGAAAGAGGTTCCAGTCCGATGTTAAGATAATGCACGATGTATAAGAGTGTAGATAGAGTTCAGTTTAAAATTGATAAAACAAAAGCTATAAAAATTAGACCCCAGACCAGTAAAAGTTTTCTTTCTGAATATAGATGTGTTAAACTTGTCATTACCTTTGGTTACGAGTATATCTAAAAATGCTAGCTTGGATTCGTGTTCTTTTTCTATTGTGAAAGTGATGTTGTGATGATTGGAATTACAAAATTCTAAGAAGCGTTCAGCATCGTGGTCTTGTTTAAACAGAATAAAAGTGTCATCAACATATCTAGCATAGAATAGGGGGCGATAGGCTAAGGGGCACTCATCGAGTATTCGCTCCTCCAGGGAGCACATGAAGATGTTGGCGAACGTAGGTCCGAGAGGAGAACCCCATGGCCAATGCCCTCTATTTGTCTGAAAAGCACACCATTAAAATAAAAGCCGTGTCCAGCACGGCCAGTTCTAAAAACATCTTAAAAAGGGAGCGGCTAAAAAAACTATGATACAATGAATCGGAGGTGGAAAAAAAGTTTGTCCAAAATTATATCTATCGTTTCTCTAACAGGTATATTTAGTGAATAACGACTCACATCGAAGCTTGCCATGAAAAAGGTCCGAAATCTTGTGGAAGAATCGTTGTTTAAAAACTGTTCAGAGTTAGATACAGTATACTTATTAGTGGTCAGGGGCTCAATAGGGGAACAAGAAATTTTTAGCCAATTTGTAATTTGGAGTTTTCTAAAGGAGGCCAAGATAGGGCGAGGGGGGGGACGTTGGGTTTTGTGGACTTTGGGTAGGCCGTACAAAATTCCAAAAGAGGAACCTGTAACAAAAAGATCATGGTATGTTCTCGTTAATGATGTTCTCATTCTTAAGGCTACGGGAGTAAATCTATTGATCTTGTCTTCCCATTCTAAAGATGATTTGATAATTAGGGAGACCAATTTCTACAAAATTTAGTAGGGTCATTTAAGATTTGGGTCATTTTGTTGACGTATTCCGATTTGTCTAAGATGACAGTTCCCCTCCCCTTATCAGGGCTTCGTATAATCCAAATCATCACGCTTGACAGAGTTTTTGAGGGTTTCATAATCATTCTTATTAAAAAAGGGGGCCCAATGTGTTTTTTGTTTTTAGTTTTAGAAAAAGCGTTACGTGATAGAACCATCAATTCATTTTGTAAAAAAAACGACTAAGATCAGTACACAAATTCAGATTTTTTAGGCGGGTGAATAAATGTTTCAAGGGCAAGTAGAACTGGCAGAAAACTGGTCTGGGGTCTAATTTTTATAGCTTTTGTTTTTAATCAATTTTAAACTGAACTCTATCTACACTCTTATATCGTGCATTATCTTAAACTCGGACTGGAACCTCTTTTCACCAAGAAAGTGTCTCTACAACAATACTTTACCAATAATTGTTTCCCTACCCATGTTTTTCACACCGATTCTCAAAAAAACTTCTAATAGAAAATTCTCCAATAGGCCAACAAAGTGTTTTGACGTTCCTAAATCCCACTCTATGCAAACATTTCCTTTTCTTATATGAAGATAAATTTTCGAAGGATTTCTGAAAACCGTCCCAAAAATACATTGGGGCCATCAATCTAAAAATTTAATACCAGAACCCTAAAAATATGGCTCTCTTTTCAGATTCAAGGATCGGCTACCGCCTTTGATGTCCGTCTGGTGTTGTCTACGAGTACAACTTGTCCTAAATGTAATTTGGGGAAAATATATTGGATCCACCAGGCGGCTTTCTCCAGGGTGAGGGCCCGATTCCCATAGAGAATAAGTTATAGAACCGGATGTCGATTGACAAATCCGGAATCCTCTAATATAGTAGCCATACAATTAAATTGCAAAACTGAAAATCATCTATGAAGATTTTTAAGATCATTGGTTATACAAACACCCACAAGAACTACTTATCCTCGAAACATTAAATAATTAAACAACAGTTCTTCTCTGAACTGCCAAACAACCGCTGTTCCCTTGTATCTTTCTTTAACTCTTTGCCTCTCTCAAATTTTGTATGTTTTTTTCTAGTGCGTCTTTATCCTCTGTAATGGTAGGTTAACCTCCAGTATTTTATTCATTTATTATTAGCAATTTTTTTTTTTTTTTTTTTTTTTTTTTTTTAAGTGTGTCTGTATTTAAGTATGTGTTTTGAATTTTATTATTTGTTTCTAAGTGCGTCTTTGTTCACGTATGTTTTCTGCTCTTAACAATTTTACTTTTTTATTTCGTTTTTATCAGTTTCCTTCGTCCGCTTTTAAATTAAGTTTTGTATATAGCTTTTCTTTTTAATTTTATATTTATATTGATATATTGTATTTTATTGTTGTAGATATCCCTGATGATGTGATTATGAATCACGAAAGCTTGGAATAAATGGATACTGTGTCTTCTGCTTCTGAATTCCTGCCCTTAATCTGGATGAGAATGTGATGTGCGATGAGTTCGCCCTTACCCCTGATTGTTGAATGGCCCTCTTAACGGAGTATCTACAGTACAATGGAGCTTAACTTTGTTTATTCGTATGTCTCTTTCATTCTTCGTCTCCGTTTCAACAGTTACCTCAAATTCCAGCAATTCGTTCGAGCAAGATATGGCCCATTACTTCTTCATAAGTGTCCCCGTAAACTTGAAAACTTTACCGAAAAAAAGGAGAAAAGTAAGCCTGGATGTGGATTTTTCTACAGTACTGCCAGATAAATAATGTTGTTCCAAAATTTTGTAAGGTTTTAGAATGTATAAAAGCTCCTTATATAATTCCCAATTTTACCTTTGACACCACTAAGTACCTATTACACACGAAATTATTTGTAAACAGAAAGCTTACGAACGACTTAATATGGGGCTGCTAATGACTTTCGTAATGAAAGTGTTGGGACTCCTTCTCGTCTTGGATAGAATTGTGTTTTACTAGGCTTTTTAACAAAAGTATTCAGAGTTTCGTTGATTTTATACAGAGAAGGCATCATAAAAAACTGTCTAATCTTGGAATTAACTTACCTTAGATTTCATGGCTACAACAAAACTGTTTATAAATGTTTTAAGTATTTTTTATCTAAACGTGAGGAATTCCTTTTGTCTTTCGGATTAGAATTTTGTCTGCCTAATTACCAAACCTACGTTCTGCCATTCTACTTTGCCCCTTGAAACATTATTCCACCGCCTAAAAAATCTGATTGTGTACTGATCTCAGTCGTTTACAAAAATGAATTGATGGTTCTATCACGTAACGCTTTTTCTAAACTAAAAACACATTGGGCCCCCTTTTTTTAATAAGAATGATTATGAAACCCCTCCAAAAACTTTGTCCAAGCGTGATGATTTGATTATTACGAAGCCTGATAAGGGGAGGGGAACTGTCATCTTAGACAAATCGGAATACGTCAAACAAAAAAATGACCCAAATCTTAAATGACCCTACTAAATTTGTAGAAATTGGTCTCCCTAATTATCAAATCATCTTTAGAATGGAAGACAAGATCAAATAGATTTCTCCGTAGCCTTAAGAATGAGAACATCATTAACGATAACACATACCATGATCTTTTTGTTACAGGTTCCTCTTTTGGAATTTTGTACGGCCTACCCAAAGTCCACAAACCCAAGTCCCCCTTCGCCCGTATCTTGGCCTCCTTTAGAACTCCAAATTACAAATTTGGGCTAAATTTCTTGTTCCCCTAGGTTTGGAGCCCCTGACCATAATAAGTATACTGTATCTAACTCTGAACAAGTTTAAACAACGCATTCTTCCACAAGATTCGGACCTTTTCATGGCAAGCTCGATGTGGAGTCGTTATTCCCTAATATACCTGTTATAGAAACGATAGATATAATTTTGGACAAACTTTTTCCACCTCCGATTCATTGTATCATAGTTTTTGAGCCGCTCCCTTTTTAAGATGTTTTTAGAACTGGCCGTGCCTGGACACGGCTTTTTATTTTTAATGTGTGCTTTTCAGACAAATAGAGGGCATGGCCATGGGTTCTCCTCTCGGACCTACGTTCGCCAACATCTTCATGTGCTCCCTTGGAGGAGCGAATACTCGATGAGTGCCCCTTAGCCTATCGCCCCCCCTATTCTATGCTAGATATGTTGATGACACTTTTATTCTGTTTTAAACAAAGACCCCACGATGCTGAACGCTTCTTAGAATTTTGTAATTCCTATCATCACAACATCACTTTCACAATAGAAAAAGAACACGAATCCAAGCTAGCATTTTTAGATATACTCGTAACCAAAGGTAATGACAAGTTTAAACACATCTATATTCAGAAAGAAAACTTTTTAACTGGTCTGGGGTCTATTTTTATAGCTTTTGTTTTATCAATTTTAAACTTTTAAAACGAAACCTATCTACACTCTTATACATCGTGCATTATCTTTAACTCGGACTGGGAACCTCTTGCACCAAGAAATTGTCTTCTTACAACAATACTTTACAATATTGTTTCCCTACCCATGTTTTTTCACACGATTCTCAAAAAACTTCTAAATAGAAAAATTCTCCAATAGGCCAAAGGTTTTTTTTGTTTTTTTTTGACGTTCCTAAACTCCCACTCTATGCAACATTTCCTTCTTTATATGAAGCTAAATTTCGAAGGGATTTCTTGAAAACCGTCCAAAATACATTGGGGCATCATCTAAAAATAATACCCAAGAACCCTAAAAATATTGGCTCTCTTTTCAGATTCAGGATCGGCACCGCCTTTGATGTCGTCTGGTGTTTGTCTACGAGTACAACTGTCCTAAATGTAATTTGGGAAATATATTGGAATCCACCAGGCGGCTTCTCAGGGTGAGGGCCGATTCCATCGAGGAATAAGTTATAGAACCGGATGTCGATTGACAAATCCGGAATCCTCTAATATACGTAGCCATACAATTAAATGCAAAACTGAAAGCATCTATGAAAGATTTTAAGATCATTGGTTATACAAACAAACCCCAAATAAGGCTACTTATCCTCGAAACATTAAACTATTAAACAACGAGTTCCTTCTCTGAACTGCCAAACAACCGCTGTTCCCTTGTATCTTTCTTAACTCTTTGCTCTCTCAAAATTTTTTGTATGTTTTTGTTCTTAGTGCGTCTTTTATCCTCTGTAATGGTAGGTTAACCTCCAGTATTTTATTCATTTATTATTAGCAATTTTTTTTTTTTTTTTTTTTTTTTTTGTTTTTAAGTGTGTCTGTATTTAAGTATTGTGTTTTGAATTTTACTATTTTGTTTCTAAGTGCGTCTTTGTTCACGTATGTTTTTTCTGCTCTTAACAATTTTACTTTTTATTTCGTTTTTATCAGTTTCCTTCGTCCGTCCTTTTAAAATTAAAGTTTTGTATATAGCTCTTTTTAATTTTATATTTATATTGATATATTGTATTTTAATTGTTGTAGAATATCCCGCTTTATGATGTGATTATGAATCACGAAAGCTTGGAATAAATGGATACTGTGTCTTCTGCTTCTGAATTCCGGCCCTTAATCTGGATGAAAATGTGATGTGGCGATGAGTTTTCGCCCTTACCCCCTGATTGTTGATGGCCCTCTTACGGGAGTATCTACAGTACAATGGAGCTTAACTTTGTTTATTTTCGTATGTCTCTTCATTCTTCGTCTCCGTTTCAACAGTTACCTCAACTTCCAGCAATTCGTTCGAGCAAGATAGGCCCCATTACTTCTTCATAAGTGTCGTAAACTTGAAAAACTTTACCGAAAAAAAGGAGAAAGTAGCCTGGATGTGGGATTTTTCCTACAGTACTGCCAGATAAATAATGGTTTGTTCCAAATTTTGTAAGGTTTAGAATGTAATAAAAGCTCCCCCCCCCTTATATAATTCCCAATTTTACCTTGACACCACTAAGTACCTATTACACCACCGAAATTATTTGTAAACAGAAGCTTACGAACGACTTTAATAGGGCTTGCTAATGACTTTCGTAATGAATGTTGGACTTCCTTCTCGTTCTTGGGGGGATAGAATTGTGTTTACTAGGCTTTTTAACAAAAGTTTATTCAGAGTTTCGTTGATTTTATACAGAGAGGCATCATAAAAAAACTGTCTAATCTTGGAATTAACTTACTAGATTTTCATGGCTACAACAAAACTGTTTATAATTTTTCTAAGTATTTTTTATCTAAACGTGAGGAATTCCTTTTGTCTTTCGGATTAGAATTTTGTCTGCCTAATTACAAAACCCTACGTTCTTTGCCAGTTTTCCTACTTGCCCCTTGAAACATTATTCCACCGCCTAAAAAATCTGAATTTGTGTACTGATCTCAGTCGTTTACAAAATGAATGATGGTTCTATCACGTAACGCTTTTTCTAAACTAAAAACACATTGGGCCCCCTTTTTTAATAAGAATGATTATGAAACCCTCAAAACTCTGTCCAAGCGTGATGATTTGATTATTACGAAGCCTGATAAGGGGAGGGGAACTGTCATCTTAGACAAATCGGAATACGTCAACAAAATGACCCAAATCTTAAATGACCCTACTAAATTTGTAGAAATTGGTCTCCCTAATTATCAAATCATCTTTAGAATGGAAGACAAGATCAATAGATTTCTCCGTAGCCTTAAGAATGAGAACATCATTAACGAGAACACATACCATGATCTTTTTGTTACAGGTTCCTCTTTTGGAATTTTGTACGGCCTACCCAAAGTCCACAAACCCAACGTCCCCCTTCGCCCTATCTTGGCCTCCTTTAGAACTCCAAATTACAAATTGGCTAAATTTCTTGTTCCCCTATTGGAGCCCCTGACCACTAATAAGTATACTGTATCTAACTCTGAACAGTTTAAAACAAACGCATTCTTCCACAAGATTCGGACCTTTTCATGGCAAGCTTCGATGTGGAGTCGTTATTCACTAATATACCTGTTAGAGAAACGATAGATATAATTTTGGGACAAACTGTTTTCCACCTCCGATTCATTGTATCATAGTTTTAGCCGCTCCCTTTTTAAGATGTTTTTAGAACTGGCCGTGCTGGACACGGCTTTTATTTTTAATGGTGTGCTTTTCAGACAAATAGAGGGCATGGCCATGGGTTCTCCTCTCGGACCTACGTTCGCCAACATCTTCATGTGCTCCCTGGAGGAGCGAATACTCGATGAGTGCCCCTTAGCCTATCGCCCCCTATTCTATGCAGATATGTTTGATGACACTTTTCTGTTTAAACAAGACCACGATGCTGAACGCTTCTTAGAATTTTGTAATTCCAATCATCACAACATCACTTTCACAATAGAAAAAGAACACGAATCCAAGCTAGCATTTTTAGATATACTCGTAACCAAAGGTAATGACAAGTTTAACACATCTATATTCAGAAAGAAAACTTTTACTGGTCTGG
>NC_087219.1:29588690-29593690 GCF_015104395.2 Macrobrachium nipponense
ACTCTTTAGCCGATAAGGAGAGAATAATAGGAGAACTACAAACTAAATTATTCCTTGCTGAAGAAAAAATCAGACATCTACGAAGAAAGCCTTCAAAATTATTAGTACGGATCACGTCCCGCTGAAGCCATCACTCCTCATGAGTGGGGAAAAAATGTATTACAGATGAAATAAAGCGAGACATGAAAGAAAGAGACAGACTGATAAGTGAGTTAAAAAATCAAACTTTTAATATTTCTCTGAGAGAAAAACATAAAGACCTGAAGAAGAGAGTAAATTGAAAGTTAGCGGGAAGCCGTAAGCAGTATTACAAAAGCGAATATCAAAAAGCTAAAGGCAATGTTTCTGCTACTTGGAAAATAACAAAAAATATGCTATTTAATGGACAACAAACAGATAGGAGCTCTATGCTATTGAACAAGCAGTAACTGATGCCTACACTCTAAGGCTGAAAAATTCAAATGATTTTTTTCGCGAGGTCGGGAAAAAAACTTTCGAAAAAACCCAAGAGGAAATTAGGAAATGTAATATCTCTACTGGAACAGTTAGAGAATTAGATAGTTTTAAGCCTACTCCTGTTGATTGTTATACTGTCATCTTAATTATAAAAAATCTTAAAAACACAAATGCCTTTGGATCTGACGGGATTAGCTTGCGTTTCATTAGGGATGGGTTATATAATATTGCATTTTACCTTACATTTATAATTAACACATCCATAGCCACTAAACAGTATCCGGAGTTATGGAAAAATCCCCACGTAATTCCTGTTTTTAAGAGTGGTGATATGGAAGACGTCTCTAATTATCGTCCTATATCTTTGCTACCGGTATTATCAAAAGTTCAGGAAAAAATAATTGCTATTCAATTAACTGATTTTCTAGAGACAAATGGTCTAATCTCACAAAGTCAACACGGCTTCAGACCAAAATTATCAACTGAAACGGCTCTATTAAAAATATCAGATAAGATTTATAATAGCATGGATAGTAAGAAAGTCTCACTACTCCTTTTACTTGACCTCTCAAAGCCTTCGACAGCGTGAATCATAATATATTATTTGATACATCACTGAGTATAGATCCGCTCTGGTTTATGAATTACCTACATAACAGATCCCAGTCAGTTAGAACGGGTCAAACTGTGTCTTCCCAAAAAACTGTAGAGTTTGGTGTACCCCAGGGCTCTATTCTTGGCCCAATACTCTTTGTAATTTATGTCAGTGATCTAGTAAAATCACTACCCGGCTGTTTCGTCATCCAATATGCCGACGACACCCAGATCTTAATTGAAGGAAATGTAAATGAAATAGACGAACTAATTCATAGGGCAGATTACATACTAAAGAAGGCCAAATACTACTTCTTAACTAATGGTTTGCTTCTTAATGAGAAAACAACACAATTCATTTTAATAGTTTCCCGACAATATATAGCAGAAATTGGAGACAATGTGCAAATAGATTTTAATGGAAATATGATTCAACCCATGAAAGCTGTAAAAAATCTAGGGGTTTATTTTGACAGATATATGACGTTTGAAACGCATATAGATGAAATTTATAAGAAAGTGATGGGTACTTTAATTTATTTAAATAGAGTAAAAGACTCATTTGATTCTTCTACGCGTAAAATAGTTGTTCAGTCGCTGGCTATGAGTATAATCAACTACTGTTTAAGAATTTCGGGAGTAACTGGCTCTACACAAATGAAAAGGGTTCAAAAACTTCAAAACTTTGCCGCCCGAGTGGCTGTTGGTAATGTAAAAAAACATGACCACATATCCCCTTACCTCAAAAAATTAGAATGGTTAAAGATAAAAGACAAATATACCATAGATGTCTGTAATTTGGTATTCAAAACAATACGTAAAATAACTCCTGAATGGTTATATGATTTTCCAACAGTACACGCAGTTAATGGGGTTTCTACTCGACAGCAGGAAAATCTGTATGTAGAAAGGGAGAAAACAGAGATAGGCTCCCGCCAGTTTAGTATTCGAGGCCCAGCATTATACAATAAAGTACCTGGCACAATTAAACAAAAATCCTCTCTCGCTGCTTTTAATGTACACTTAAAGAAACTAATTTTAAATGGTTCCGATTAATGTAAGTCTTACTGAACGTTATGCTTAATTGTCATATTAAAAGTGCTCTTGAAGACACTACTGTACTTTTATAGATGTTGGAATTAGTTTTAGATAATACTTATGGATAAGATGGCTTATATTTACAAATGAAGATTTCCTTAGTCCTTATAATCTAGTATGCTTATTTGATTACTCTGTGTTATTTTAATACTATTTGTACTTGACTTGTTTTTAACACAACTTATGTGGCCTACGACAATGTATTTTAATATTCGAGAAGAGTAATTTTTACTCACTATATTTTAAGTAAATGCTCTCTAATTTTATGATATTCTTTTATTACTGATGAATTTGTTTAATTACAAAGTTTTAGCCGATTTGTTGATTCCTAAAACAACTTTTGTATTTCTAAAATAACAAATATTTTAACTATTTGTAAGATGATTTTACTAATTGTAGCTTTATATTTTATGAATACTCAGTGTAAATATTGGAAATAAAGAATTATTATTATCATATTATTATTATTATTGCTTTCTGTTGTTCAGTCATCAATAATCGTTCTCTTCATACAAACTATTCTTAGTAAACAGCATCTTACTAACTCAAGCAAACAAAGGTAAGTTTTCATCTTCCTTTTTAATCTTTTATTATCATTGCATCTCCTTTTCTTTCTGTATTTCCCATTACTTTCTCTTCACTACTTCCTAATGAACACCAAATTCTTTGGAAGCTTGAATTTCAGGTCAATAATAATAATAATAATAATAATAATAATAATAATAATAATAATAATAATAATAATAATAATAATAATAATAATAATAAATAGACAGACTAAAGAACTAGCCAGCGATAACATATGGCAATTGCTACAGAGGGGAGAGCGCAAGAAGGAAACTAAAAGAATGATAACACCAGTACAAGATCAGGCCCTAAGAACCAGATATGTTCAAAGAACGATAGATGGAAATAACATCTTTCCCCTATGTAGGAAGTGCAATAAGAAAAATGAAACCATAAACCACATAGCAAGCGAATGCCCGGCACTTGCACAGAACCAGTACAAAAAGAGGCATCATTCAGCGGCAAAAGCCCTCCACTGGAGCCTGTGCAAGAAACATCGGCTACCTTGCAGTAATAAGTAGTACGAGCACCAACCTAAGGGAGTGATAGAAAATGGTCAGGCAAGATCCTCTGGGACTATGGTATCAGAACAGATAGGGGTGATACGTGCAAATAGACCAGACGTGACGTTGATTGACAAAATCAAGATGAAAGTATCACTCATTGATGTCGCAATACCAGAGTTGAAGAGAGAGAGAGGGAAAAAAAATGGATAAGTATCAAGATCTGAAAATAGGAATAAGAAGGATATGGGGTATGCCAGTGGAAATCGTACCCATAATCATAGGAGCACTAGGCACGATCCCAAGATCCCTGAAAAGGAATCTAGAAAAACTAGAGGCTGAAGTAGCTCCAGGGCTCATGGCAGAAGATTGTGATCCTAGAAACGGCGCACATAGTAAGAAAAGTGAGGACTCCTAAGGAGGCAGGATGCAACCCGGAACCCGGAACACTATAAATACCACCCAGTCGAATTGGAGGACTGTGATAGAGCAAAAAAAATTAATTAACATTAAAATTAGAATTAAAATGACAATAAAAAATAAAAAATAAATTTAGAAAAATAGAAATATAATAAAAATAAATAAAAATTAAGAAAATTAAAATCAAGATATAATAATAATAATAATAATAATAAACTAATAATAATTAATAATAATAATAATAATAATAATAATAATGATAATAATAATAATAATAATAATAATAATAATAATAATAATAATAAAATAATAATAATAATATCTTCTAAACTTAACTATGTGAAATCTCTCTTTGCAACAGCAGCGTAACGATGCAGACTGCTTTCGACTATTACGTTAATTGTAGAAGTTTTGCACGAAAGGTTCTGCAGTCAATTATGGTATTTTGCATGAATTAAGGGGTCATTAAACCAGACATGACTCGTATTGGGTCCTATTTCAAATAAACAGATGCTCATTCGAAAGGAACAGTGAATAATTTTGCATATTATGCATACTTAATCAGTTACTGGAATAAGGGAAAAAAAAATTATGTATATTTTTAATGATTTTATGTAACATAATTGTTTGTTTATTTTCTGATTTGACGTAACATGATTACTTATTTTGCTTAAAATTATGGCGTCATTTTCTGATTTTACGTAAAGTAACTACAAATTTATTTACGTAACATGCTTACTAATCCATTTTCTGATTTTACAAAATACAATTGCTTATTTATCTATTATTTTACGTAACATAATAACTTATCTAATTACTGATTTCACGTAATATAATTACTTACTGATTTTAATAAACAATTACTTATTTGTTTTCTGATTACGTAACAATTACTTATATATTTTTTGAGCTTACGTAACAATTACTTATTCATTTTCTGATTTTACGTAACCATGACCTATTTATTATCTGATTACGTAACAATTATTTATTTTCTGATTACGTAACAATTACTTATTTATTATGTGATTACGTAACAATAATATATTTATTTTCTGGTTACGTAACAATAACATATTTATTTTCTGGTTACGTAACAATTACTTATTTATTTTATGACTACGTAACAATTGCTTATTTATTTTCTGTTTTTACGTAACAAATACTTATTTATTTTCTGATTACGTAACAATAACATTTATTTTCTGATTTTATATAACAATTACTTACTTATTTTCTGAATTTACGTAACAAGTACTTATTTATTTTCTGATTACGTAACAATTTTTTATTTATTTTCTAATTTTACGTAACAATTGCTTATTTATTTTCTGGTTTCAGGTAACAATCACTTATTTATTT
>NC_087219.1:29598690-29603690 GCF_015104395.2 Macrobrachium nipponense
TATGACTGGTGGTATGTCGCTGTCCTGTTGTTGACTTAAAATTTTTTAAGTTTTGCAATGCATTTTTGTATAGAGCGTTAATTAGAGGTTAAGTATCTTGATTATATGCTTACAATTACTTTTGCATTCTTATTAGTATACGGGCATTAATTAGAGGTTGAGTATCTGATTAAATGCTTAATTTTTGTGTGCATTCTTAAACTTATATAAAGTTGTTTGCGCGAGTTGTTTACAGCAATACATTCTGAATTAGTTTTGTGATTCAGTGTTTGCTAACAATGTAACTGCGTTATTGTTATAATGGGCTTGCTTTAAGGGACTTGCTCTTAGCAGTCTGTTAAATAATTTATGCGTGGGTCAAAGTTTAACTTCGCATTCATTAGGTAGTGTTTACATTTTCCGATGTTTGATCACTCACGTAGAGTGTAATTTTCTAGTCGTCGTTCACTTGTTTTCAAGGGAATGTTACTTGGATGTATTTTCTACGTTTAGTTATCGTGTAATGATTTTTAATTTTCATTATGGATGTTAAACCGTTAATTGACAGTGCAATTAAACAAGGCCTTACTGGTACTCAAATTGATGAATTTGTACAGAAACCGTTAAAGCTTCAGATAGAATATGACGAGGTCCGAAAGAAAGCAGACGAAGAAAGAGAAGAAAGAGTCGCAAAGCGTGAGTTAGATAAACTAGAGAGAGAGAAGAAAGCAGACGAGGAGAGAAAGAAAGTAGACGAGGAGGGAGAGAGAGAGAACATGAATTAGAGGTACTTAAATTGAAATCTAGTCCTGATTACACTCCAGATCATAATCCCATTGTTGATCCCTTAAGGTCTTCTTTGCCTAAAATTCCACCATTTGACGAGACCGTAGACGAAATAGACTTGTACATAGATCGCTTTGAGAGATTAGCAAAATTTTACAAATGGAAAGAAGAAAATTATTCAATGTTATTGGGAACTCTATTGATTGGTAGAGCTTTGAAAGTTTATTGTAGCTTGTCCAGCGATATTGTCAATAACTTTGTTGCACTTAAGAAAGCTCTGCTTAAAGCTTTTCACATAAATTCTAATGTATATCGAAGGAAGTTTAGAGATTCTATTATTGATACTGATGAACAGGCAAATGTAGAGAAAAATTATGAATCTGTTAGAGATTTTATGATTTTTTTATCAAATGTTATCTAGTTGTTCTCATGATCTTCGTTCATTTTTGCTAGAACAGTCATTTCAGAATTCGTGTCAACTTGCTGAGAGTGCAGATAGATATCTAGTTGCTCATGGTATGAAGAAATGCCGTAAGAGTAATGATAAAATTCACTCTAAACCTCATGCTAAACCTCTTGCTGATAAAATTTCAAATTCTCCTAGAGTTTCGAATTCGGTAACTAAATCTGATTCTAATGTTATATGACATCATTGTGGTGAAGTTGGTCATATTCGTCCTAATTGCTCTGTGTACAAATTAAATAAGAAATCTGATAAAGTAGTGCCTAAAATAGGTGTGGTACTTGGCCGTGAAGAAAAATTGCATAATTCTGTAAATGATACCGATGGAAAGATTTTTGATCAGTCAGTTGAGATAGTTTTTGATGCTGGGTGCAATACCGTGGTCGTTAGAGATACATTAGTACCTTTAAATTACCCTCGTGGCAGAAAAGTGAAAGTTTATGACTATCTTGGTAGACCTTTGTACCTAAATACAATGCATACAATTGTTGAGTCTAAATTCTTTTCTGGTAAAGTTAAAGCTATTGTTGCCCCCATACGTTGCGCAGATGTCATTATTGGTCTTATACCTGGACTTAAACATAATGTTGATGCAGGTTTAAGTTTAATTCACGGTGATGAGTTTGCTTCTGATCGTAACGTTAACGTTAATGTTGTAACGAGAGCAAAAGCTAAGAGTAAAGTAAAGGAACGTCCTATGCCTAGTAATCTTGAATCTTTGGATAAGGAATATGGTCTTAATTCTGATGAATTTAGTAAGTATCAAAATGAATGTCCTTCACTTGCTAGTATTCGTAAATTGCTTGATAACGAAGAAAGTGTAACCTTAAAATGTCTGACAGTAAAGTACGTAAATATTGGAGATTTAATATATCGTATGCATTGAAAGTAGTAAACCTGAAGATGTGGGAAAATTACAGTTTGTTGGGCCAGTTCAGTACCGTAATATAATCATGAAGTTAGCACATGAATCTTTGTTGGCGGGACACTTTTCATCTCGTAAGGCTATAGACAAGATCATGCAGAAATTCTATTGGCCGAGGGCAAGCTTAGCTATACATAGATTTTGTAAATCTTGTCATGCGTGTCAAAAGTTCAGCAGTAAACCAAAGAAAGTATCTTTAGTGCCAATGCCCATTGTGAATGAACCTTTTTCACGTATTGCTATTGATCTAATTGGTCCTATCACTCCTGCTACTAAGAAAGGTCATAAGTATATTCTTACGGTGATAGATATGGCTACTCGATATCCCGAAGCAGTTGCTTTACGCAATATTGATACAGTTTCTGTAGCTGAGGCATTGTGGAGATATTTTGTAGAGTTGGTATACCCAAAGAAATCCTTAGTGATCGTGGCACTCAATTCAAGTCTGATCTTATGTCTGAAATTAATAAATTATTATGTATCAAAGCTATTTACACTAGTCCTTATCATGCATCTTGTAACGGAATGGTTGAACGTATGAATGGAACTTTGAAAAATACGCTCAAGAAAATTTGTATTGATAATCCAAATGAATGGGATAAATATATTAATGTTACCTTATTTGCATATCGTGAAATTCCAAATGATAGTTTACAGTTCAGTCCTTTTGAATTGCTGTACGGTCGAAATGTAAGAGGTCCATTATATATTTTGCATGAATTGGTATCTAATAATAGTATTGATGGAGAATTAACTACTAGTTATCAGTACATAATTAACCTTAGAGATAAATTGCAGAGCATGGCTGAAGTGCGGTAAATAATGCCAAGGTTAGTGCCAAGAAATATAAAGAGTACTTTGATAAGAAAACCTCCTCTCGTAAATTCAAGGTTAATGATGAAGTTTTGGTTGTGCTTCCAAATAGTTCAAATAAATTCCTTATGCAATGGAAAGGTCCATATGTAATCACTGATGTTTCATTTCTAATGGTGTTGATTACTATGGTCAAAGTAGGAAAATAGATTAAAGTCATAACATGCAAATCATGCAAAATAAAACTTATCATAGAAGAACTAAGATTAGTGTAAATCAACAAGAAGTAAATGATCTTGTAAATTCATCAAATTTGAGAGCTGAAGTACAGCCTGTTATTGCCGTTACTGACGATAATTGTTGTGAATTGCCATCAAGAGATGAAAACTCTGGTAATTATAACTTTTGTGAATCTTTGTCATCTGATAAAATTAATGATCTTGAATGTTTATTGAAGTCATTTACAGACGTCATGAGTGATACACCTGGTCGTACTAAGACTATTTCTCATAATGTAAAATGAACCAATCAGAGCTAAGAATTACCCAATTCCTTTAAGTTTGCTCGATGAATTAAATAAGGAGGTAGATAGAATGATTGATATGGATATTATTCAACCTTCAACTTCTGATTATTGTTCACCTGTTGTTATTGTACGAAAACCTAATAGAAGTATACGTTTATGTGTTGATTTTAGAACTCTTAATAAATATTCAAAATTTGATGCAGAACCGATGCCTAGTATAAATGACGATTTACATAAAACGAATGGCGCTAAATATTTTACTGAATTAGACCTGTGTAAGGGGTACTGGCAGGTTTCATTAGATCCTAGAGCTATGAAATTTACAGCTTTTTCTACTAAGTATAGGTTAATGGAATTTAAAGTGATGCCATTTGGTCTTAAAACCGCGTGTGCAACATTCGTAAGATTGATGAGACAAGTATTGTCAGGGTTATCAAATGTATCTTATTATTTTGATAACATTGTTATTTTCAGTAAATCCTGGAGTGATCATCTTAATCATATTAAGTTAGTTTTTTCCAGACTTCGTGACCATGGCCTAACAGCTGGTCCTGATAAATGTATCTTCGCATTCAGTGAAATGGGTATAAACTAGGAAATAACTGTTTATCGCCTATTAAATCCAGAGTAGATGATATTGTTAATATGCCTGTTCCAACAACAAAGAAGGACTTACGTTCATTTATGGGAACATTAGGGTATTACAATAGATTTATTACAAACTTTTCTATTTTGTCTGCCCCGATTAATGATTTATTGAAGAAAAACTGTAGTAATCAATTAAATTGGTCTGATAATCAATTTAAATGTTTCAATGATCTTAAAGCTTATCTTTTAAAATCTGCCTGATGTAAAAAAGAAGTTTTATTTGCGAACAGATGCGTCGTATCATGGTTTGGGTGCTGTTATATTGCAGGATCATGATGGTATGTTTAAACCAGTTTGCTATGCTGGTAGGAAATTAAATAAATCTGAATTAAATTAATCGACTATTGAGAAAGAACTTTTTGCAATTGTTTGGGGAATAGAAAGATTTAAAGAATTTTTGTATGGTACAGAATTTGTTCTTCAAACTGATCATGCACGTCTTAAGTATCTTAGTAGTATGAAAAATAAGAATGACCGCCTTATGCGTTGGGCATTAAGTTTGCAACCATATTCTTTCTTTATTGAGTACATAAGAGGGTCTGATAATGTGTGTTCAGATATGATCAGTAGATGCATATAGTTTTTTTTTTAAGCCTGTCGTTCAAACTTAGTATGGGGGCTTGTCGAGGAATGCTGTGCTGCCATCTCTTGTATATATTTTCACTCCATGGACTAAAGAAGTTATTTATTTGTTTATTTGGTCGTCCTTTTTTTTTTTTTTTTCTTTCTTAACATGGAGAGTCCCCGGCATTTCTCTGACCACTACTTGACACCTAGCCACCCGTAACAGTAAGTACTGAAAATACTCCTTTATATAAATTGTTCTATGTATTAGTGTATTATGTAATGTCGTGTGTTAA
>NC_087219.1:29613690-29641579 GCF_015104395.2 Macrobrachium nipponense
AATAAATCTAATTATATATATATATATATATATCTATATATTATAATATATATATATATATATAAATATATATATAATCTATATATTAAATTTAATATATACTTATATAATATATAATTTATTATAATATAATATATATTTATATATATATATATATATCTATATATAATATTTTTTTATTAATATATATATATTTATATATTATATATTATTATAATAATAATATAATTTTATTATATATATATATATATATGCTATATATAATAATATATATTATAATATATATCATGTTATATGACTAATATAATCTATATATATATTTATATAATATTCTATATATATATATTATATATATATATATAATATTATATATATATATCTTATTATATAATATATATATATATATATCTATTATATATATATATATATATATTATATATATATATAATCTATCTATATATAATATATATTATATATATATATTATATTATTATATATTAATTATATAATATATATTATATATATATTGTATATTATATATATATAATCCTAGCTATTATATTATATTATATTTTATAATATTTAATATATATTAATATATATTATATATTTATAATATTTATGTATATAGTATATATTATATATAGATATACTTATATATATATATATCTATATATATTAAATTGTTATATTAATGTATAAATATATAGATATATAGATATATCTTATCTATATATCTATATATAATATTATATATTATAATATATATATTATATGTATATAATATATATAGTATCTACTATATATATAATATTTATATATATATCTACTCTATATATTATATATTATATAATTATATATCTATATATATAATATATATATTATTTATATATCTATATTATAATTATATGTATAATATATAATTTTCTATATTTGTATATATAGATATATATATATATAATATTATATAACATATATATATATATATTTCTAGATTATATATATATATATATTAATTATCTATTGTATATAATTATTATATTTATATATATATATATCGTATATTTATAGTATATATATCTATATTCTATATATATATATTATATATAGTATATATATATATATATATATATCTTTAATCTATATATATATAGATATATATATGTATTAATATAAATAATAATATATTTATATATATATATTGTAAATGTAATATCCTATATAAATTAATATATGTATAATATATCTATATTATATATGGTAATTTATATATTTATTATGTATAATATATAATAATATATGTATATATGTATATGTATTATATATAGTATATAATATGTATATATTATATATATCTATAATTATATTATAGATATAATATATTATATATATATGTATTATTAATTGTATATTAATATGTAATTTATATATATATGTATATATTATATATAATTAATTATATATATATATATATATATATATATTATATAGATATTATGTATATATAATATATATTAGATCTTATTATATATACTATATATTCTTAATTATATAATATATATAAATAATACATATATTATTATATATAATATTTTGTAATATAATATTATACATTATATATGTATATATAATTTCTATGTATATAATATAATATATTATATTCTATAATATATTAATTAATATTATTCTACCATATTTATTTTTTTTAAAAAAAATATATATTTCTATATCTACTAATATATATCTATAATATAATTATATATAATTATCTATAATATAATCGTATATAGAATAAATTATATTAATTATATAATTTATAATTATATGTATACTACTATATGTCAATGTATAGGTATGTATATACGTATTATATATTATATAGATACATATGTTAAGATGTAATATAGATGTATATACATAAAAAAAAAAAACGTTTTCATGTAAACTTTGAACTCACACAATTCAAAACCCGATCAAGGATTTCACTGTTTGCCTTCGAAAGGTTAAACGAATACTGGCACACGAATATGACAAAAACGGTTCCACATAAAAATTAAATGTTGAAAGGAAAAAAACTTAAATCATTTGTCTGTAAATAACAACTAATGGCGTTTTGGATTCCAAAGTGACGTCGCATTTATCAACACGAAATACCCCAACTTCATATTTTATTTATAGAAATAAGGCCCGAATCTATTCTGTACACAATGATGAAAACTGCAGTTATTTTTTCCAGCATTGAACCCATTTGGATTTCCGGGGATCAGGGATTCGCTTCTCTTTTTCCTGACTTGTAAATTTAGTTTTATAAAGAGATATAAACAGTTCCATCGATTATCCTTTTTTCAGTTTTCTGTAAAAAAGAAAGCTTTTCATATGGCTTTGTCCTTCCTTTCGCGCTTTTCCTCTCCACCCTCAGGTCTTAAAAACAAACAGTTGAGGCTGAAGAAGAGCTTAGGCAAATTGGTAATCTTGTATCGTGCCACCATACCGATCCATACAGACATAAAAAAATTAAAAAATTGCAAGCCCTCTATCCTCAGTAGTAATTGAATTTCATTTCAAATTTTAAATTTAGACTTGAATCGGTGCACCTTGGCAAGACTAGTCAAACAGGCCACAAGGCCCTCACAACAACCATTTATACCGCGACGACCACCGAAAGATAGATTTATTTCCGGTGGCCTTGATTGTACGTTGGTACAGAAAACTCGACTGAGCAATTTTTACTTATTTTTTTCATATCAAGACGAAACGAATTATATAAATTAACGGAGTTATAACAGTTAACATGAATCCCACCTCTAAAATGTATTCTTTAATTAATTCGGTTGAAATATGACATGTCGCCTCGCTCAGTCAGACATAATCACGTTAATTGCCTCATTAACTTAAACGATGTGCCCTAAGTAGCTTATTAAAGTGTGGTTTAACTATGACTATAGTGAAATAGAATTTACGGGCCATTTAGGGAAATTGGTAAGGTCTCGGTGAAAAACCCTCTACGGGAAGCAAAAGGAAAATCCATTTCTGAAGACGCTTCATGGTTGTATAGAGTACAATAAGATAAACTGATTGATTATAGCTAGGAAAACTGGCGTCACAATACCGAATAAATTTAAAATAAAACAATCAAAATCTAGAAAATTCAACTAAAATATCAATAAATAAGTAAATAAATGAATAAATAAATAAATATATAACTTAAATAGTGGTTTCATATGGCAAATATCTAAACAGATATTATGTACTGTATAATCATATCTGTTCACTCATACTATCTAGTACATATGCCTATTGTATATATGTTAAAAAATTTTAAAAAGCGAAATAAAATGTAAATAAATAGATAACTTTAAATATTATGTACTGTATAATCATATCTTTTCGCATATAGTACTGTATACCTACTCGCATATAGCAATGTATAATCATATCTGTTCATATATACTATCTACATGCATATGCCTATTGTATTTGTGTTAAAAGGAAATTAAAAAGTTGGATAAAATATAATTGAATAACTTTAAATATCATGTACTGTGTAATCATATCTGTCCACATATACTATCTACATACATACGCCTATTGTATATATGCTAGAAATTTTTAAAAAGTACAATAAACTATGAATAAATAAATAACTTTAAATATTATGTACTGCAAATCACATCTATTCGCATATGGTACTATCTGTACATGAACCTATTGCATATATATGTACAATTCAAGGGTCAATTCAGAAGGTCAGCCTCTCTAACAAAGATTAGATGTGGATGTTAGGTCTAATTCCAAGTACTGGGACCTATATGGTGAGGCCATTCAGCGCTGAAAGGAACATTGAGAATAATTTGAGAGGTGTAACAGGATTTACAATGAGTTACAAGGATTAGGATGTCTCAAAGACTTGTTAGTCCATCCTAAGAGGAGACATCGTGTGCCAACGTGTCCTAATGATTTTGTCTAGCTTTCTTTTAAACTCTTCCACACTGATGAGAGAGAGAGAGAGAGAGAGAGAGAGAGAGAGAGAGAGAGAATAGAGTTACAAGGCGTTACAAGGATTAAGATGTCTCAGAGACTGGCTAGTCCATCTTAAGAGGAGACATCGTGTGCTCACTTATCTGTAGGAGCAGGTTTTACTGTGCATTCACAGTGTCCTCTTAAGGATTTTGTTTTGCTTTTCTGTAAACTGTTCCACACTGTTGCTGTATACGACTTCTGGTGGCATTTTATTCTACGTGTCACGGAAAACCCTTTTTCATTTGCGTTATAAAACAACCGTTAAGAGAAGTTTTTTTTTTTTTTTTTTTTAGAACGTCAGAAGGACGCAAGAGAATACGAAAACTCAAAAGTATACAAGCAATGCTTTCTCTTGTCTGTCAATTCGCTTCGTGACGTTTTTTGATACTCTCAGGCTATTCAAATCTGGATGGATTCCACTGGAAGCATAACGCATACAATACACTTTCTGAAATGAGACGTCTGCAGATTTCCAAACCGCACCGGTGTTGTTCGGAGGAAAGAAGAATTCATCGGGAAATGTTTTTCGGGGGATTCGCAATCAGGTGGTCGTGTCTCTTGACAGACAGCGTTGTGTTGTCTGTTTTCGATGAAAGATGAATTGGAATCTTGATGTATTTTTTGGTTTGAACTGATCACTGTATGTGTATATGTACTATATATGTGAATATATGTGTATATATATATATTAATAGATATATATATATATATATATATATATATATATATATATATATATATATATATATATATGCATGTATAATATATACACACACATATATATAATTATATATCTCTATGATATATATAATATATAATCGTATATATATTAATATATATATTATATAATATATAAGCAGAATACCCACGGGAAAATGATAAGTTCAGGAATCCAAGCCGACTTTCGTCTTTGATTCTCCAGACATCGGTCAA
Source organism: Macrobrachium nipponense (assembly GCF_015104395.2). Taxonomy (NCBI): domain Eukaryota; kingdom Metazoa; phylum Arthropoda; class Malacostraca; order Decapoda; family Palaemonidae; genus Macrobrachium; species Macrobrachium nipponense. Next base: position 29,618,644 of record NC_087219.1, read on the forward strand.
GGGGAGCTACTGACAATGTCTTCGAATAAAAAGACGAAAAAGCGCGTTGGATTGCCCTGGACTATCATTTCCCGTGTGTTTATTCGATTATTTATGGAATCAGTGCACGTGCATCTACTGGTGGATTTTTTGTAAGCATATATATATTATATATATATATTTATTATATATATATTATATAGATATATATATATATATCTATATATATATATAGAATAGATAGATAGCTTATCTATATATTGTAGTATATATATAATATATGATTATCATATATATATTATGTATATAGATCTTCATATGGATAGATACGTACATAAATTCACCTAACATAATATATATAAATAAATTCGATACATAAATTATACACCTAGCTGGACCCATTTTACCCCATTATTTATACACAGTATGGACATTCTTTTGCGACCTTCAAATCTCATGTATGAATGCCTCACTCAGTCAAGTTATTGGAGATCATTAATCATAATAATAATCGGTTCGCATTTAAATTTAATATTTATTATTATTTCATTTAAACAAAACAAAAAAAAGGGGACCGCCCGGTTTTATTAGCGGTCTTCTAAAATTGCTTGCTAGATTCGACACTCTCACACACGGGACATTTTCTAATCCCAAATAAAAACATTGCCATTCATACTCCCTTTGGAAAGGGGTGGTTCCTTTTCCATTTTGCATAATATTCAAGCCCAATCCCTTTATTTTTTACCCCTAGTTATCCCACAACTTTTACGGGAGACACTTGGTGTCGGGTGATGGGAAGAAACAATAGGATTTAAGGGCGTTTTTTTTTAAAGTCTTATGGTTTGTAAGAAAACAATGAGGAGTTCGTTACGCCCTTGTTGCCAAGTCCCATATATTCGCTTAGGGCCAAAGAAAGAACTCTCACCGGGGAACAAAAGCACATGTGCCTGTTTTGCAAAGAGCGGTTTACGACCACTGTATTCTCGATTGGGAAAAAGGAAAGTTGGAAATTGCCTTTAAACCATCGTCGTTTTGACGTTATTTTATTTTTTTGATTTTATGATTGATGATTAGATTGAAGTTAAGAAAGGAAATTTTATTTTTTTTATTTTCCTTTCCATTGTAACTGTTTGATCCCTGCTATCTATTCTCTTGTAATTAACTTTCATTTATTGTTTTTGAACTGAGAGCTGTTTAGGGTTCTTGTATTTGTTGTGAATGTGCAATAGCTCCTAAAATAATAATTTAATTTTTGGAAAGATTGGTTTCAGAGTTAATAATGTACCAACTTAATTTGTGCAAAGTACCGGATACAAGCTATAATATATAATATATAATATATATAATATATAATATATAATTACAGATTATATATTATACTATTTATATATATTTATATATTATATTATATATATTACTAAATAAATAATAAATTAAATAAATATATATATATATATATATTACATATATATATATAATCATATATATATATATATTTAATATAATATATATATAAGGGCAGTACGGGGATTTCGTTCAACATATATCAATAATTTCATTTTTGGGATCTGCCATAACATTCGCGGTCAGTAATTTGAATGTTAGTTCTCTCTTCTCTCTCTCTCTTCCTCCTCTCTCTTCTCTCCTCCCCCTCCTCTCGTCCTCTCTCTCTTCTCTCTCTCCTCTTCCTCTCGCCACATAGAAAAACAGATATTTTAAAAATAACACGAATGGGTAATTAAATAAAACATCATGGAAAGTAAAAAAAGTGCAAAATTTGTATTATAATATATATAATATAATATATATATATATATATATATAATTATATTATTATATATAATATATATATATTATATTTTATACACATGTGTGTTTATTATATAAACTTGAATCACAAAAGTTTGGAAAAACGTGATTAATATAATTCCATTAAAATAAAGGTAAATTTTAATATAAGCCACGAAGGAAAAGATCAAACAACGGAAGGGTTAAAAGGGGACGAGTTTCTACCAAGGGAAGAATTCTTTTCGACTTTTTCAAACGTCCTTTACTTATCAGGGGGACCAAACTGACACTTACATGGAGAAAATTGAGGAGGGAGAGAGGAGTTAACTGGATAAGGCCGTAAAATTATAAATAACTGGACAGATATGGATTATCTTTTAGAATTTAAAGTTTTATTGCGCAATAATACAACTTAACTTAGTAGTTGGTTATGTAGTTGCCTTCTTTAGAGATATTTTTCTTTCGTTAATCTTAAAATAAAGGAAATTATGTTTAATATTTTATATGTTTTTTGGTGGAAAATAGAGTTTTTGGTTTTTACCCAAAGATCTCGAATTCGGGTGGTCAGCTGTCGCCCTGTATAATATAATCCTTAATTGTAATTGTTTTTGTCCCTGTTTCGTCCCTGGACGCAGTTGGGGACTAATTATTTTTCGTTCTTAGTTCTTAATTGTTTTGTTTGGAAAGGTTACCTCAATTTCTTCAGGGTTGTGTCAGATTATTGTAGGTAACTTCTAATCTGTTATTTATAATCCCTATTTGTTCAGTTTAACACGACCTTTGTCCTTGTAAACGAACCTTTCTTTGCTGTACTCTTCAATTTTCTTATGTGTAAGTCATTTTGTTTGCTTAAGTATAGGGACCTTTGAGTCGAAAGATCTTGACCAGCAGACCCTTCCGTTGCTTATTCTTTCTTCGTAGCTTATAACTTTATCTATATATATATAATATATATATTATAATATATTTATATATTACGTTAAATTATTGTATATATTTATATATATATGTGTAATGTATTATATTAAATATATATATATATATATGTGTATTATAATATATTATAATATATAGATGTATATATATAACATATATTATATATAATCTATAATATATAGATATATATATATTATATATTAATATATCTATATAATATATATATATAAATATAATTTATCTATATATAAATATATTTAATATATAATAATATTTACGTATATATTATAATATATATAGATATATAATATATATATTATATATATTATTAAACTTGTTAATAATAAAACGCCTGGTAACTTGAAGGATGCTGGGGAAAATCCTAACCATTTGGAACTTAGTTTATGATGCCCTTACGTGACATTAAAAAACATAAAATTAAAATTTTAAAAATGTGGATTTTGACCTTCACCGTTTTCAGATTTGTTATATATATATATATATATATATAAATAATATATAATTATATAATATTAGTATTAATTTATATTATAATATATATATAATATATTATAAATACACATATAATAATATATAGTGTACATCATAATCACATATACATTTGGAGGGATATATTTGCAAATCCCAACCCGACATTGATACATGCATATGTACGTTGCATTATCTGAATTATATCGCCCAAAAAAATGTAAATTAATATGCCTTTAAGCCCCACAAGCATTTGGAGGAACTTATCGGGGAAAAGGGAAATAAAAAGTTTGGAAAAAAATAAAATTTGATAAAAGTTGAAAAGTCTGTGGAGAGCTTCTTTTTTAAAAAGAGGAAATTTCTTTTGTTCCCCCGGTTTGCTTTCATCATTGGCAAATTGGAGTCTCGTTCTACCTCCAAAGAAAATTACTCGGAGGTATGGCCTTTCACCCAGGGAGCATTCCAAGAAATCTCGGAGGTTATTCCCCTTTCTACCCAGGGGGCGGCATTTCCAACATATGTCCACTTTATATTAGAGGTTCACACACCATATCCTTTATGAAGTGTGACGAAAAATATTATTGCGGGGGGTTTTTTTCTCGTGTGCGTTCGCCGCCGTGGTGTGTGCGTGGTGTATGTGCTGTGTGTTACGCGGCATGATTTATGTATGGGCATATGAATTTATATAGTGGAAAATGCAGGGTGGTATATAAAAAAATAAAAATATTTAATAATAAATAGATATGCGGCAATGGGTATACAAGTAGGTGAATGTCTATGTAAGTATATATATTAATATTATATATATATAGATATATATGTATTTATAAATATAGAATATATTACTGTATGGATTTATATTATATATTATATTTAGTATATATATAATATATATACATACATACATATCCATGCCATAATACATTAAATAAACATAGATAAATACATAATAATATTATATATATATATGATAATATTATAATATATATATACATACATTACATACTATACATACCGAACATACATAACATTAGATATATTATTATATATATTATAATATATTATCTAATATATTATAAAATATAATAAATTGATAAATAATATCCATAATCGATATAATAATAATATTTATGATAAATATTATATATTATATATATATAGTATATATTATATCGATATTAAATATATATATGATATATATATAATGTAATATAAATTAATAATATATTAAATTAATATTATGTAATTTCTGCCTATGCCTTCCCCCCCCCCCCTGTACCCCCCCCCCCCCCCCCTTCAATAAATAAATATACGTATCATGTAAATATATAATATATAATATGTATTGTAATGTGTAGTATTTGCACATGTATGTTATGTATGTATATGATTATTGTATATTAATATATTTTATATATATACTATATTACTAATTATTATATAATATATATATAGTTAATATATAGTTATGTTTTAAATTTTTGGGTATGATGTATTGTATGTATGTATGTATGTGTGGTATGTGATGTATATATATATATCTTAATTATTTTAATTATTTTTTATATTTTTAATTATATATATTATATAAGATCATACATTTACATATATATTATATTAATAATGTAATATTTATATATACTATATATATATATTCCTATCTGTATACATATACATTCTACTGTGTAATGTGCATTAATGAAGATTGATATTAAAATAATTTTGTTTATATATACACATGCATTTCCTACTCTAAAATTCAAATTCAATGCATACATAATCCTTGCGCTCACATACACAACACCATGCATAACCACACATCTACACAGGCGGGCGAACGAACGCACATATGAACAATTACATCGCATCTATTTGTCGCTAACCCATCATAAAGGGTGTGTCTGGATGGGAACCTACAAATGGTATTATGGAAGGAATGGCCCCCTCCCCGGGTTGTTTGAAAAGGTGGCCATACCCATCACCCCGAATAAACCTCCGAGATTTCTTGGGAATGGCTCCCTGGGAGTTTGAAAAGGCCATTAACCTCCGAGGGGAATTCTTGGGGGGGGTGGAAGATTAGAGTCCTTGGGTTTGCCGTGAGGAATACCCAATTTGCCAAGGGGGAAAAGAAATGTCCTTGGTTTAAAAGCAAACGGGGGGACAAGAATTTCCTTTTTTTTAACACGCTACGTTTTAGTTCCCCGGGACCCGTTTCTCAACTTTATCCCAAAATTTTGGTATATGAGATATATCAGAATATGTTAATGTATATTTATATATATAGTATTACATAGATATAATATTATTTAGGTTAGTATATCTATATATAATATGATATATATATCTATATATATAAGCTGTATTATATATAGATAGAAGGATAGGATATCTATATACTATATATAGTATATATATATATAATAAGATATTTATATATTATATTTAGAAATATAATCTATTTATATATATAATATAGGATATAGATATATATATTATTATATGGATAATAGAGATAATATATGGATATAATTTATATGAATTTATACATGATATATATAATAGTAATAGATGTATATAATATAAAGATACTATAATATCGTATTATATAATAATATATAATATATAAATATAAATTATATGTTTTGTTTTTTTAAGAAATTTATATTATATTAGTATATTATATATATATAGTATACAGATTAGTATATATGGAGTAATAGAATATAATAAAAGTATTATAATAATTATATTAATATAAATATATATTATAAGAATTAATATATTATATATAAAAATATAATATCTAAGAATCTATATAATATATTATATATAATTCTATTATCTATGTAATATCATATATGTCTATTAATATATTATATCTATATTATAATCTATATATATATATATAATATATCATATATAGATTTATATCTTATATAATTATATAATATTTATAATATTTATATATATATATATAATATGGATAATATATTTATTTATTAATATAATATATATAAATAAATACTAAATATTATATATATATAAATATATATAAATATTTTTATATGTATTTTTCATATGTTCTATAAGAATATAGAGTTATGTATGTTATTGGTCGTATGTATGTATGTATTGTATGTATGGTATAGTATATATATGTATATCTATAATTTTATATTTAATATAATATATGTATATAATATATAAATAGATTGTATGGTATGTAGTTATGTTTATGTATGTATGTAGGTATGTTGTATGATATGTAAATATAGGTAGATAATTAATATATATATATTATTAATATATAATATATATTATACAATAAATATTATATATCTAATAATATATATATATAAATATCGATATATATATATATAATAGATTTATATATATATATATATATATAACATATTAAATTCCTACTGTATACATGTGCATATAATTTATTTATATAGAATTATTTGGTTTAGTTATATACACATGCATTTTCCACTATTATAAATTCATTATGGCAATTGCATATATAATATAATATATGTATATATATATTATAATCTATATATATGTATAATAAATATATATAAAATATTAATAATTATAATAATCATATATCTATATATAGGATAATATTATATATGATACGTTCACATCATAATAATAATATATATGATTAATATATATTACATATATGAGATATTTATCTAATTATAAAATAATCATTTCGAGTTGGAAAACTCTAATCTTTTATTGTGAACTATTCTGAGTACAATGAAATATATAATAATATATATATTATATAATATATATATATATATTATAATAATATTATATTATATATTATATAGTATATAATATATATTTTAATATATATATATAATATATATATATATATTAAACTATATATATCCTATATAAAATATTATAATATATTCTATTGTATAATCTAATTATTAATAATAGATCATTATAATCTTTATTGTTTTATTTTTACGTTGATTTGGATTTCTGACATGGAATCGGATTTAAATATTAAAGATTTAAGAATGCGTAAAAATGATTAAAAACAAATGGGTTTGGTGTTTGTCAAGTGTCCATGTACTCTACGTGCCCTGAAAGACTCTCTTTCCTCTCTCTTCTTCCTTCCCTACTCTCTCTCTTTCTATATATATATATATATATATAATATATATATATATATAAAATATATTTATAATATATATATAAAAATATATCTATACATATATATATATAATATTATATATATATATAATATATATATATATATATACAAATATTACAAAATATAATAGTATAAATAAATGATAAATCCATTAAATAAATAAATATCTAAAGGTAATTATGCCTACAAGGGGGGAAAATAAAAAACAACGGAGTATATCTAGCGAGATTAATCCTTTCGACGTTTTCAAAAACTACACTTTACTTAAGTCAACGATGAACTGGAATTTTACAAGAGGAAAAGGAAAATGACATTACACGGAACAGTTCATATAACTGGACCAGGGGGTAGGGATTATTAAATAAAGAGAAGAGATTAAGTTATCTAGAATCCGATACACCTGGTGGAAGATGGAGTAACCCTTCCCAAACAACACAAGCAAAAAAGAAAAACATGGGTACAATTTAAAATGGGGGTTTTGTCAAGACAATCGCTGCAAGACACTAAGGACAAGACCAAATTTTTTTTTAAAGGGGAAATTTTAGGTATAGGGTGGACACCTATTCAGAGCATATAATACACTATAAGGAATGTTAATGGAAAAATGGCCCCAGAGAAAGCAACAACATAATATATAAAATTCCATATATGGATTGTCCTTCATTTTATCTCTGACTGTCGAGCAAGGGCTTAGAAGTAGGGTTAAGCCAGCATAAATATTCTGTAAAAACTGGGCAAACATCTAATACAATATTCATTCATTTAATTGAAAACAACCACCGAATAAATTGGATTGGTAGTTCAGTAATTGCAAGGTCAAAAGAAGTCTTATCACGAAATCTTTTAGAATATGCTTTAATGCAACTTACTTCTCATTGTAATTTCAATATTAATCGTGGCCTGTTTCATTTAGACCCTTGTATTTGTAATGTTTAAGAATGACATCAAAGATATAATTACAGACTTAAATAAAAATTAGTTGCCTTAGAGATATCTTCGTTTTATATGTATATTTAATATGTATTGTGAATATGTATTGTGAACATGTTTTAATTTACCAAAGTTCTGAATAGCGGTCACCTATAATAATCCTTTAATTATCTTGTCCTTTTGTCTGAGCAGATTGTCTTAAACTTTTAATTGTACCCATGATTTTGCTTGATTGGGAAGGTTACTCATCTTCCAGGTGTGACGCATTCTAGGTACTAATCTCTTTATAATCCCTATCTGTCAGTTATACGACCTTTTGTGCATTGTCATTTCCTTTTGTAAGTCAGTTCATCTGCTAAGTAAAGGACGTTTGAACGTCAAAAGATTTCGCGGATACTGTGTTGTTTATTTTCCCTTGTGGCATATACCTTTATTTATGGATTTATCACGTTCCTAACTTTCGTGATTCAGTTATACATTATACATATATCTATTATATATATATTATATATATATATATATATATATATATATATATATATATATATATATTATATTCATTATCATCAATTATACAAAATTCTCAAAATGCCAGCATGAAATCATTTTAGGTACTGTCTGTCTGTCTGTTTGTCTGTCTGTCCCCGTGAAAATCTATGATTATCAAAGATCAAAAGTTGTTACTGAAACGAGTTTTTATGGTCTCTCTCTCTCCTCTCTCTCTCTCTCTCTCTCTCTCTCTCTCTCTCTCTCTCTCTCTCTCTCTCTCTTAGGTCGTTTTAGAAGCTAGGTATTGAAAAGCTTTTTACAAATAATCGCTTAATCCTCTTTCGTCTTTCTATTTCTGTAAATAGCAAACAAACTGTATAATACCTCATAGGTAATATTTTCCTATTGTAGGGCCAAAGCTTTTTGGCACTAAGGAGATATTTACTTTAAAATGCCTCTTTTGTTGTCTTGCAATGTTTGAACTTTATTTGGGAGAACCGATTCTTGAAAGTGGAATAGAGAGGCTCTCTCTCTCTCTCTCTCTCTCTCTCTCTCAAATTTGGAAACTTCATCTTGAATTTACACCTTAGTCTTGTCACCCGAATGGCCGAATTATTTTCTAACTTGAATGACAAAGAAACTGAGCAGATTACTCTCTCTCTCTCTCTCTCTCTCTCTCTCTCTCTCTCAATTTTTGGAAACTTAAATCTTGAATTTAACACCTTAGTCTAGTCACTTGAATGCCAGAATTATTGTCTAACTTGAATGACAAAGAATCTGAACAGATTGCCCCCTCTCTCTCTCTCTCAGCAACAACAGAACCGCGTTAAAAGAGAACTCTCGTGGAATATTGCCAATAAGATTCTTTTTTGGTGGGGAACTCTAAAAGCAGATATTGACAGGAACTTTCTTCTATCATCGCAGTTTGCCAATAACCGGAGTTTGGATTTTTGTGTGTGCGTATGTGTGCGTATAACCCCACAATCGTATGAAATGGCCAGCGCTCATTTTTTGTCACATTAAATGCAGTGAATATGATTTTAAAAGTATTTCGATACGATTATGGGACTTGCAAAATCTGAGTTTTGTGTAAATACCCCTTTCGGAGTTGCCAGCAATGATATTTTGTCATTCTTTAGGAATGAAATCGTTTTATTGGATTTTGCAAAACATATTTTTATTAGTGCGACGTTTTCCATACTACGCGTTTATCTCCAATTCGGTAGTTTCAGGGTTAATGGTAAAACATTGCTAATGTAGTATTCGCTTGACCTTCGCTTATTGGAAAGAAATAATCATAGTATATGGCAACATTTAGCAAACTCGCATTTAGGTAAGAATACGTTAGATACAATAAGCCAAGAGAAATTACCGGAAATCGGTAGCATTTTGGGTCTAACAGACCTCAAACAGATTAATGTGTTTTCTGGTTACTTAAAAGAAAGCAAGATAAAATCATTAGGGCACTGTGAATGCACAGAAAAACCTGCTCCTAGAGATAAGTGAGCACACGATGGAATAAAAAGTCTTTGAGACATCCTAATCCTTGTAACTCCTCGTAACTCTCTTCACAAACTAGTTTGACATGAGCAATGGATAGTTTAATCTTGGTAGGGATCATTGTATTAAGGAAAATGTCAAATTCTAAAGATAATATCACTGGGCAGAAACGCGAGAGCTCCGTCTTATCAAGAATTCAAGAGGTGGAGTTGCTATAGTAGATTCACATCAACCGTGCATTTGATGTCTAGGCCAGTCCCTTACGACGCTCCTGTTTGGCTGTTGATAAGCCAATCACAGGGCTGGAAACTCTCAGTCTCTCTCGAGAGTTCGCATGGGTAGGATCTACTGTTCCACCTCTCCTGAGGAATATACGTCTTTCAAAAGTATCCCAGCCGTGTGACTGGCTTATCAACTGCCATTCATGAGCGTCGTCAGGGACTGGTTCTAAACATCAAATGAACGGTTGACGTGATTCTACTATAGCTAGTGAGAGTACCTAATTACGTTCGAGGACATTACATAACAGAGGGAGGTTGACTCGCTGTCGAGTAAATAACAAGCGAGGGGCCTTGGGGGGGATGGGTGACAAGACTACAGAAGAGGATGAATTGCCTAAATGACAAAGGAAGTCGAGGTGACTGACGGATAGAATGGCAGGGTGATGGATGGGCCCAAAACAGAGCTTCCTATATACGTACATGGTTTCGCTGAGAGATAATGACCGTCTGATCAGTTTTCGTCACGATGTCTGATTTGGAAATGCCGTGCATTACTACCCTAATACTATTCACCTTGCATTTTATTTGCTTATTATTATTTTTTTTTAATTTACTTCCTCTTGCTTGTCCTTAATGAACACCTTAATATTCTTTGGAAGCTTGGATTTCAAGTCAATGTCCCCTTTACTGACTTCATTCCAGATGAATAGGTTCTATCCAATAGATAATAATAATAATAATAATAATAATAATAATAATAATAATAATAATAATAATAATAATAATAATAACAATCAGTGCAACACTATGACACTCTCTTAGAAATTATTCGAGATTTTGGCTGGATACGATTTTTTATTTATCAAGATTTTACGTAATTTTTTATCTCTTAAGATTTAATTTAACGTATTTTTCATTTACCAAAATTTTAGGTATATTTTATCTGTAAATTTTTGCGCACTTTTTCATTTATAAAGATTTTAAGTTTATTTTTGTTTTTTCATTTAAAATTACAAATATTTTCCTATTTATCAAGATTATACCAATTTTTCTATTTCTCAAGATTTTACGTACTTTTTCTATATCCAGAATTAACGTATTTTCTAGTCACCAAAATTTGAGGTATATTTATGTATATTAAATGCTTCCGTACTTTTTTTTTTATTTATCAAGATTCTACGTAATTTTTTTCCTTCAAAATTTCAATTATTTCTCGTGTATCAAGGTTATTCGATTTTTCGTTTATCATGGTTCTACGTATTTCTTTTTCATCCTTCAAGATTGCAATTATTTTTAGATTCATCAAGATTATACGCATTTCTTTTTTTTTTTAACCAGCGATAAAAATTCCCCCAAACTCGAGCTGCAAATGAAAACTGTGGTTACTGCACTCTTGACTGAAATGAAAACTACCACCGGCCCGTCGGTATTTTTAATTTCCAAAACAAGAGCGGGTCTATTCTTGCATGACTAGCGCAAAAAAAATATATATATATATATATATATATATATATATATATATATATATATATATATATATATATATAGTATATATATATATATATATATATATATATTGGTGGGTACACCGATGTTTAATTGTATAAAATACTCTTTTTCATAAAAAACAAAACTTTTTCCTGAAAGAAGTCTAAAAGAATTTAATGCCATATCAAGCAGAATTACCATGATTTGATTTCATCATAGGTGCACCGATATCTGATATTGTACAGAATACTCTTTTTTTAATAGCTTTAATTCTGACCGAAATCTAAAAGAATTCAATGACAAAATCAAGCTGAATTACCATGATATAATTTCCCTATATACTAGGTCAGCCCACATTACCAAAAAAATAAATAAATAAAATAAAAGAAATAGATAAAACTATTATTGATGGGTACACTGATATTTAATTTATAGAGTTTTCTTTTTTTTATAGCTCTATTCCTGACAGAAATCTAAAAGAATTTAATAAAAAAATCAGTCTGAATTACCATCGGAGGGTACACCGACATTTAATAGTATAGAATATTTTTTTATATAGCTTTATTCCTGATAGAAATTTACCAGAATTTAATGACAAAATCAAGCTGAATTACCAAGATTTAATTTCACCACACAGGTCAGTCCACATTATCAAAAAAAAAAAGAAAAAAAAATTATTGGTGGGTAGACCGATACTTAATTGTATAGAGTACTCTTTTTTATAGCTTTATTCCTGACAGAAATCTAACAGAATTTAATGACAAAATCAAGCAGAATTACCATAATTTAATTTCATCACATAGGTCAGTCCTCCTCCACCCCCCTCCCCACCCCCCAACAAAAAAACTATTATTGGCTGGTACACCGATATTTAATTGTATAGAATACTCTTTTTTATATAGCTTTAATCCGGGCAGATATCTAAAAGAATTTAATAACAAAATCAAGCTGAGTTATCATTATATAATTTCACCAGGCAGGTCCGTCCACATTACCAAATCATAAAACAAAAACTCATTATAGAAAATATGAATATTTTGATGCTATTATCCCAGACAAAATTCTATCTCAGTCTGAATTACTATGATATAATTTCACCGCATAGGTCAGCCCACAGTACCAAATCATGAAAATAAAAAAATTAAAAATTCAATATAGAAAAGATAAATATTTTGATACTACCATTTCACCACGTGGATCAGTCAGCGTAACCCCCCCACCCACACACGCCCAAAAAAAGAAAAAAATTTAATAGAGAAAAGATGAATATTTTGATAATATTATCCCAGACTGAATTCTACCTGCATTTCACCATACATTTCTAAAATACCCGGCCAGTCGCTCGTTACCAAAACATTAAAATTAAATCATTTAAGGAAATATAAAAATGCATCAAAGCCAATCAAAAAGAAAATTAAATATTTCGAAGCCATATTCGTTCATTCCCACGGGAATTGAATCTTTTTTTTCTTTTCTTTAATGGAGGGTCTTTCGATATTAAAAGTCGGCGAAAGTCACAGACACGGAACCACTTTGAGACGAGAGAAATGAATAAAAATTATTCATTTGACGGAGAATCAGATGTTTGGTGGCAATTGGTCTCCCGTTGAGAAGGGAGGCGTTTGATATTTTTCATTACATTGATTGCATCGTTACTGGAGCTATCGGGACTATATATGTATGTATATATATATATATATATATATATATATATATATATATATATATATATATATATATATATATATATATATAGATATATATATATATATATATATATATATATGTATATATATAAATATATATATATATATATATATATATGTGTGTGTGTGTGTGTGTGTGTGTGTGTGTGTGTGTGTGTGTGTGTGTAGATGTATATGTGTAAATGTATATATATACACCCACACCCCCACACACACACACACACACACACACACACACACACACATATATATATATATATCCATATATATATATATATATATATATATATAAACATATTATATATATCTAATTATTAATGTTTCTATCCATCTAATCATCAACTCGTTGAGTGCTCTACGATGAAAGGCGTATCCTAAATATAACGTCCAATTAAGCATTTGTAAGTCAGGCTATTCTTTCTCGTAACGTTGCTAGAGTCAAGTTACGAATTCCACGACGGGAAAAAATAATGTAAAAATATATATCTAAACGCAAATAATTTTCAAATCAATATGGTAAACTATACGACATCCTACAATATGCCACGTGACCACAAACAGCTCAAAAATAATTCGCAGTGACAATAACTAAGACCACTCATACCTGACAATAACAATGAATATAAAGAGTTGCAGAAATACACTGACGTGAAACATTTATAGCACATTTACCTTAGGTTGTTATTGTTGTTGCTGTTCTTGGTTAGTAAATCAAGAGGCACTTGTTACATTAACAATGTAATTAAGACACATGTTACCCTTCTACCTGCGTCCGAAGTACATTTGATGTAAACAAAACAAGGACGGCTGATATTTCGACTAAGGCACTTGGTGCCTACAGGACTGCCCTCTGTTAGCCAGTAGCAGAAAGTAGGTTTGTCTTAAAGAAATGGGTATATATTGGTTTATGTGTGGAAATGTACGTGATGAATATTGTTATAACATATAAATATATATATATATATTATATATATATATATATATATATATATATATATATAATACATATATATATATATATATATATATATATAATATATATATATATATATATATATATATATAAAAGCCACCATACGCATCTATCTCTTTCTAGAGGTGATACTAGAAGGAAGGTTACCATTCCGCTATCCTGCAAATCGCATTTGGGATGAAATTGCTAGCCCTACGCCCGGCTCAGTGATCTGATACCTTAGTCCCCGAAGATCTTTGCATGATCGTTTCCTATCACTCCCTCAGGTTGGTGCTCGTACCACTTATTACTACAAGGTAGCTGATGTTTCTTGCACAGGCTCCAGTAGAGGGCTTTTGCCACTGAATCATGCCTCTTTTTATACTGGTTTTGTGCAAGTGCCAGGCATTCGCTTGCTATGTGGTTTATGGTTTCATTTTTAGTATTGCACCTCCTACATATGGGAGAGATGTTATTTCCGTCTATCGTTCTTTGAACATATCTGGTTCTTAGGGCCTGATCTTGTGCCGGTGGTGTTATCATTCCTTCAGTTTTCCTTCTTTAGCTCTCTCTGGGTGCCATTGCCAATTGTCATCGGCTGGCTAGCTTCTTTAGTCTGTCTCATGTATTGTCCGTGCATTGGGTTGTTATGCCCTTCCTCTGTTCTGCTTGTCATTCTCCTGTCTCTGTATATTTCTGGGTCTTCGTCTACTTTTATCAGTCCTTCTTCCCATGCATTCTTCAGCCACTCGTCTTCACTGGTCTTCATATATTGCCCCAGTACTCTGTTCTCGATGTTGAGGCAGTCCTCTATGCTTAGTAGTCCTCTCCCTCCTTCCTTTCGTGTTATGTATATTTCCGGTGTTGAGTTTTTGACTTGAGTTATCGCCTTGAGTCTCTGCATATATTCTTTCCTGATCGTGTCCTTCATCTCTTGATGTTTTATATCCCCTCCTTCCATTATTCCCAGGTATTTGTATCCAGTCTCATCTATGTGTTTGATGTTGTTCCCATCTGGTAGCTTTATCCCTTCAGTCCTTGTTAGTTTGCCCTTTTGTATGTTGACTAAGGCACATTTTTCTATTTCAAACTCCATCCTGATGTCCCCAGGTACAATCCTTACAGTCTGGATTAGGGTATCTATTTCCTTGATGCTTTTACCATGCAGCTTGATGTCGTCCATGAACATCAGATGGTTAATTCTGTTGCCTCTTTTCTTGAGTTGGTACCCTCCAGCAATCCATCTGTTCTGCAGTACTTTTGTCTTGGGAATTCATGGCTTACTTAACCGAAGAATGTGGGGATGGTGAGTTCTGCCCTGGCAAGATCATTCTCCCTGATACCTTCTGCTAACCTCGCAGTCTTATTCCAGAGCTTGTAAGTATTATATTCCAGTTGCACATTGTATTTTTGAGGAAGTGGATGATGATTTCCTCTGCCCCATATATTTTCAGGCATTCTATTAGCCATGTGTGTGGTACCATGTCGATGGCTTTCTTATAGTCTATTCATGCCATGCTTAGGTTGGTTTTCCTTCTCTTACTGTTCTTCATTACCATTTTGTCTATCAGGAGCTGGTCTTTTGTGCCCCTCTGTTGGTGGGGGATGGTGTTTGTATCCTCTGGGTAATTGTATAGCCCTTCGCTGATGATACCTGTTAGTAACTTCCACATTATTGGTAGGCAGGTGATAGGCCTGTAGTTACTGGCTATATTTCCCTTACTCTTGTCTTTCTGGACTAAGGATGTTCTTCCTGTGGTCATCCATTTGGGTGCATGGTGATTTATGATACAATGCTGGAGTTGTTCTGCTATTCTTGGGTTTAGGGCCTTGAAGTTTTTTGAGCCAGTATCCATAGACTTCATCGGGACCTGGGGCTTTCCAGTTTGGCATTTTCTTTAGTTGGTGTCTGACTGTGTCTGTCGTGATGTCAGTGAATCTTTGTTTTATTCTCCCTGTTTCTTCACCCTTGACTTCCTGGAGCCATGTTGCATGTTTGTTGTGTGATACCGGATTGCTCCATATGTTTTCCCAGAGTCTCTTACTTGGTTCGGCTTCAGGAATTTCTTGGTGGTTGTCTTCCCTTCTTAGTTGGCTATATAGTATTTTCTGGTTGGTTCCGAATATTTTGTCCTGTTGGTATCCCTTATTGCTGTTCAAGTACCCTTGGATCTTATGTGCTTTGGCCTTAAGCCTCTGTTTTACATCTTCTATTATGTTGTTTAGTCCCCTCTCCTGTACTTTGTATTTCTTGTTCAGTCCCTCCCTTGTTTTCTTGCTTCTTAGCCTTTTTCTGCCATCTCTTTCAGTTTACTCATGTCTGATCTCATCACCATGATTTGCTTTCCCAGGTGCCTTTTCCAAGGAGCTTGCCGTTTTGGTTTCTGTTGGGTTGGTTGTGCTGGTGGTGTCGGTGTTCGTATCCCCATCAGTTCTGCTACTAATTTTGCTCCTGCATATGTCAAGTTATTTGTTTCTGTGATATTGGTGGTGTGTATTAGTCTCTATTATTTCAACTGACCTCACTAGCTTTTCTCCCCGCCTAATTTTCTTGGTTTGTAGGCTACGGTTTCAATGGAGGGGAACTTTGGTTTCTCGTCTGTATCTGGCTTCAATCCACTGTCTGATTTTTCTTTTCTACCCATTTCCGTCCGTGTGTTACTTCGTCGGTGTTCTTCGTATGTTGTTGATACCTCATCATCCCTGTCGTCTTCTGTGGCATCGTCTCTCAGTTCGTCTTCTTTTAATTCGTTGCCGTGTGTCATTTCCGTTTCCAATTCCTCTCTTTCTGTTGGGGAGAGCCAGTTCTTTTTCTTTATGTTCCTAACTTGGTCTGCTAGCCTCTACTCTATTTGGGGGGTGTTATTCCTCTCATTCCAAATGTTGACCAACCTTTTTCTATATCCTCTCTCCGTCGGGTTGCTTCTGATGTAGCATCTCCATATTTCCTTATTTTCTTCTCTTGTCCATTTCTTCTTCTGGTTTGCTTCTGTAGCTCCAGTCTCTGGTTGTTGGTTACTGTCGTTGTGGTGGTCAGTTGCTGGATGACGACCTTAAAGTACCTGACCGTCTTCCCCTTCAATTGGGCTGAATACCTGGCTGCCTGACGAAGCTCCTCTGTTGCCAGAGGTTCCATTTACGTCGTTGTTGTTTAATCCTTCATTTCTTTCCATCATTGCTGAGTTTTGCTATTTAACCCATAGCTGGACCCTACCCCATCAGGTATAGGTACTCATTTACAGCTGAGTAGACTGAGGTAATTATGGTAAAGATCTTTACCCAAGGAATCAACGCCGAGGAGAGCGGTCACCCATCCAACGACTGACCAGCCCCAATGTTGCTTAACTTTTAGATATATGTACCCACAGATTTAGCTGACCTTATGCCAGCACGGGCTCTTGCTCCTAAAGCAGCCCGTAATAAATGGGATAGAGGAGAGAAAAAATGTAACAAAAATGGAGAGAGCAATAAATGGAAACGCGAAAGACTATCAGCTAAATTTTTTTTAAAAGACTTGAAATAATTCGTTTTTAAGTGAATATATTTTAAACATTTTAAAATATATTTTAAATATATTTTAAATGCGAAACTAATAAGCTCTTACAAAATTCCCTGAGGCTAATTATGCATTTAATGAATGTCTTAGCACTTAGTGGTAATGAAAGATTCATGTTTTTAAGATGAAGGAGGGAGATATTTTTTTCGAATGGAAGAAAGGAAGATATACAAAATACTTGTACGTATGTAATTATGTAATTAATGAATGTCATAGCACTTAGTGGTAACGAATGATTCATGCTTTTAAGATGAAGGAGGGAGATATTTTTAAAAAACATGGAAGAAAGGAAGAAATAAAATATAAGAAGGAACTATCAGCCCATTTTTTTTAACAACTTAGATCATTCGTTGCTCTCTGAATATATTTTGAACGCCTTGCTCGGGAGTTAAAGTGGATTATAGAAATGCGATATAAATTGCTTCTTGCAAGGAAAAATGTACTCATTTTGAATCAACCTCCAAAATACTTGGCTTGAAATCGAACGAGTTTGCAAAAGAGAGAACACGGTCAGGACAAGAAGACAAAAATGAAATTGGGGTTAACAGTCTTTATCAGGGATGGAAAGTACAAAGAAAAAATTGCAGGTATCCATTAGCATTTCTTTGTATTAATGAAACGAGGAATGATTTTTCGTACAGCTGAAATGAGAAATCATTTTATCTCGTTTATTATTTAACTGTAATTAGGACTTTTCGTTCTTCTGCTTCATTCACGAGGAAGCTGAAGTAACTAATTGTTTTTTTCATGTGGTAGTAATAACTCTCTCTCTCTCTCTCTCTCTCTCTCTCTCTCTCTCTCTCTCTCTCTCTCTCTCTCTCTCAGCACACACACATATTTTCAAGAGGAAAGTAAGTAACTAATTTTTTTCATATGGTTGCACGAGAAATTTGAACGCCAGTAATTTCCTCTCTCTCTCTCTCTCTCTCTCTCTCAGTACACACACACACACACACATGTATATAGGCACACACACAACACACACACACACACACACATGCAAACAGGCACACACACTCACACACACAAAAAAGCACACTTCATGCCACGCGTATCTGTTTCATACTATTTATTGGCAACCTATTTCGACCATTAGCACTAAACTGAATAACAAGAGTACTCTCTAACGAAAGGCTGAAAAAAAAACACCAATTCCCTCGAACCTTAAAGAAACATGGCAAGGAAAAAAAGAAAAAAAAAACAATATTCCCCTACAACTGCATTTGACCCGTCTCTGAGTAAACAGAAACAAGCAATTTATTTAAGAGTTCTGCCCAACGGAGCCACACTTCAAATCTGGCTCTCTCGTGAGACCTGCCATGTGGCAAACATCAAGGAGTCTGAAATTGCATTTTAAATGTGCTGCCACGCCACACCTCGAGGCTACAGAGAGAGAGAGAGAGAGAGAGAGAGAGAGAGAGAGAGAGAGAGAGAGAGAGAGAGATCTGGCTTTGTCGTTGGCTGCTGTCTACCACTATAACTTACTTGCAAGGTGTTTAGAATATGTTCTATTAGAAACGAATGATTTCAGTTATTAAAAAATTGCCTGATGGTACTTCCGTGTCCCCATTTATTGCTCTCTCTATTTTTGTCACATCTTTCTCTCCTCTATCCCATTTATTACGGGCTGCTTTAGGAGCAAGAGCCCGTGCTGACATAAGGTCAGCTAAATCCCCCCCAAAAAAGGAAAAAAACGTTATCCACATTAACAAGGCTTCGTTCATTGCCACTACAAGTTGAGTCGTTCATTAATGAAATAATTAGCCTATGGTTATGTTTTTAAAAGCTGATCTATTTAGCATTTCATTCTACCACTATAACTTCCTTGAAAGGCGTTTAAAATTGACACAGTAAGAAACGAATAATTTCAGTTATTAAAAAATTGTCTGGTGTTTCTTTCGTGCTTTCCATTTCTTGATTTCTCCACTTTCATTAATCTTCCTTTTTTCAGCCCCGTTTCACAAGGCTTCATTCATTACCATCGAGAACTGTGTCATTCATTAATGAAGTCGACCTCAGATATGTTATCCAGCGAAGGCAAATATCCTTGCAAACACATCCAGAACACAGTGGCTGGAGCAGCTTATCCAGAATCCAGCTGTAAATTCCAAAGTTCGTTTCCATCTCATCCATATGTAAATTAGAACAGCAGATCTTAATGACAACTTCATAACAAATGAGGATTTGCCAGGCGCAGTTTTCCTACTTTGCATGCTGGTTCGTTGCTGTTGAGTTTTGTATCTTGAATGGTTTAGTTTTGATGTGTTTTGTATATTTGCTTTGCATTGTTTACTTGTTTTTTTTCTGATAGATTTTATGCATGTTTTTATTCTTCCTGGTGCATTTTGTGTATTTTGCATTTCTTTCATTTTATGTGTACATTTTATTTCATTTTTTTCTTATTTAATGTTAAATCACTTTTATTTGCTCTGATCTTTTTAGATGTATTTCTGGTAAATATAGATTAGAGTATTTTGTAAATTTCTTGATAGATTTTTTACATCAATTTTATATTTTCACTTTTGCTAAAACTCAAAAAAAAACTATGTCAGAATATTAAAGGCAGAATCTAAAACTCGAGAGATTTAGAGAACCATGGTATTCTAAAATTCTAAAACAAACACATACACACACATACACATGAACACACACACGGACATACACACAACCCTTCTTTTACCAACTTCTCATTTCAAAGTCCTCACTTGTTGATCATTGATCCAAACTTCCCTTCAGTCGAAAACCAAACACATACTGGCAAGGACCATTGCTCGCAGGTACTTTGATCTCCGAGAGTTCCAGGCATCAATCATTCAGAGGCAAAGGTTCGATTGAGCTTCTGACGGTAAAATTGCTACTCTTTTGTTGGTTTTTCGTCTCGAAGCTTGAAAGTAGACTCTCTGTATGGAATCACAGGGCTGGAAACTCTCAGTCTCTCTCGAGAGTTCACATAGGCAGGACATATGTTCCACCTCTCCTGGGGGATACTTTTGAAAGACGTATTCTTCATGAGAAGTGGGACAGATCCTACCCATGTGAGCTCTCGAGAGACTGAGTTTCCAGCCCTGCGATTGGCTTATCAACATCCAATCAGGAGCGTCGTAAGGGACTGGCCTAGACATCAGATGCACGTTTGATGTGAATCTACTATAGCACTGGATAGGCCTAAGCTTGATGCATCTTTTTTTTTTTCTTTAATTCACAGTTCGAAATTAATCTTTCTTTCCTAATAAAATAAATTAAAAAGTAAAAGGTTTGCATCCCGTATCAGAAGGTTAAACACTATAAGAGGATTAAATCCTATACAAAAAGGTTCAATCCCATATAAGAAGATTAAATCCCATGTAAGAAGTTTGAAATGCCATATTGGAAGATTAAATCCTATACAAAAAGGTTAAATCCCAATCGTATAGGAAGATTAAATCCTAGAACAAAAAAGTTAAATCCCATTTGACAAGGATAAATCCCATATAAGAAGGGTAAATCCCTCAGAAGAATATTAAATCGCACACGGAATGCTTAAATATCATATAAGAAGGTTAAATCGCATATAGAAAGATTAAATCTTATACAGAAAGTTTAAATCTTATTCAAGAAGGTTAAATTCCGTATAAAAAGTTTAAATCCCATTTGAGAAGGATAAATCCCAAAGAAGAATGCTAAATCGCATACGAAAAGCTTAAACACCATATAAGATGGTTAAATCCCATATAAGAAGCTTCAGTGCCATATAGGAAGATTAAATCCTATACAAAAAGTTTAAATCCTACTCAAGAAGGTTAAATCCCATATAAGGGAAAATCACATTTAAGAAGTGTAAATCCATTACAGGAAGGTTAAATCCCATTTAAGAAGGGCAAATCCTACACAAGAAATTTAAATCCCATATAAGAAGGATAAATCCTATTTAAGAAGAGTAAATCCCACAGAAGAATGATAAATAGCGTACGAAAAGGTTAAATCCCATATAAGAAGGTTAAATCCTACATAAGAAGAGGAAATCCCACAGAAAAATTATAAATCGCGTACGAAAAGGTTAAATCCCAAATAGAGTGATGGATACAGCTTATTCTTGAGCCAAAGAGAACGATGGTGGTATTGGGCTTTTTTTTTTTTTTTGTCAGTTCGTTCAAAGAGTTTCCTATATTGCAGATACAAAGCGAATGCGATTGACTGAATATTGGAAAGTGCATATAGACACTTTAGCATATGAAGCAACGGCATTATCTCTCTCTCTCTCTCTCTCTCTCTCTCTCTCTCTCTCTCTCTCTCTTCGTTAATGTTGTTGGTTATCAAGTCTCACAGCTATGTAGTGATATTTTATTAGCATATGAATTAGTTCCTTCCCCTCTCTCTCTCTCTCTCTCTCTCTTAATAACACGCACTTATCAAAAAATATTCCTTGTAAAATTCTGAATGATCTAAAGCATGCAATACCTCCATCCGAAGCATAATCTTGCAAAATGTATCATCACTTCAGGAGGAAGAGATTTTGCTTCCTACATCAAAAAATATATACATTTTTCTTTATTAATCCCTAAGAACGATCATTCTTCCTCATATACTACACACACGATTGCTTCTCTCATACCAAATGGAAGTTCTGCTTCAAGATGAGGAAGAGATTCAGAATTGCTGGGGAATAAATGAATGAGTTTTTGACCACAGATTAGTTTTCTGTAAAAGAAGACTATTGTGCCCGGCTTTGTCCGTCCGTCC
>NC_087219.1:29642079-29647079 GCF_015104395.2 Macrobrachium nipponense
CTCCAACTCACTGTGTATCATTCCAGGAGGAGCAGTGTGAGAGGGCCCTCCTGACGAAGGCGCTGATGGTGGAGCGCTTATACCTCTCAGGGCACTCGCTCTCACCGTTCATGCACATACCCAGGTTCGTCGGCTTCGTGTACACCTTCGTGCTGAATTCGGAATCTCGCTGTTCGACAAGAACGTCAAGGAAGAGGAGGCGGCGGTCTTCGCAATGTTCGATCGTGAACGTGAGGCAGCCTGTGGTCGTGGAATGCACGTCGCAGCTGCTCTATCTCATCCTGGGAGTCGGCGCAGACGAAGGTGTCATCAATGTAGCGCACGTACATCCTCGGTTTGTTGGAGTTCTGGAAGACCCTCTCTTCGTCGGTACCCATATAGAAATTGGCGAAAAGGACCCCAACGGGGAGATCCCATCGCCATCGCCAGATCGACTCCAAACAAACCGAGGATGTACGTGCGCTACATTGATGACATCTTCGTCTGCCCCGACTCCCAGGATGAGATAGAGCAGCTGCGAAAGTGCATTCCACGACCACAGCTGCCTCACGTTCACGATCGAACATTGCGAAGACCGCCGCCTCCCTTCCTTGACGTTCTTGTCGAACAGCGAGATTCCGAATTCAGCACGAAGGTGTACACGAAGCCGACGAACCTGGGTATGTGCATGAACGGTGAGAGCGAGTACCCTGAGAGGTATAAGCGCTCCACCATCAGCGCCTTCGTCAGGAGGGCCCTCTCACACTGCTCCTCCTGGAATGATACACACAGTGAGTTGGAGCCGCGCCGCCCCCAGGTCCTCATCGACAACGGACACACAATCGTGCTGTTGATGAATCTGAAAAGAAAAGGAAAAAAAATATGGAAGCCTGGTACCACTAGGAACCACGCCCCGATGTTGCAGAGCCCATCAAGCTGTTCTACAAGGGACACTTCCACCGGAGGTACAAGGAGGACGAACAAGCCCTCAAAAAGATCATCAACGAAAACGTCAGCCCCTCCGACCCAGACAAAAATATTAAGTTAATTATCTATTATAAAACGAAGAAGACGAGCAGCCTGGTGATGAGAAACAACCCTTCGGTGCCCCTGCAGGATCCCTTGAAGAAGACGAGGTGTGGTCTACCGTTACACATGTCCCGTCGAGGATGCCTCGGCAAATATACGTCGGTATGACCTCCATGCGTTTCTCCAAGCGAATCTCCTGCCACGCTCAAGAAGGAGCAATCTTCAACCACGCCAGGACTGCTCATAACAAACGATAAAGAGAAATGATATTATTCCTAATATCGAAATAATAGACCAGACAACGGATCCCCGACGTCTGCGCCTCTTAGAAGCCCTCCATATAGGCAAGGAGAAACAAATCTTAACATCACCCAAGGAACGTTTTCTCCTTCCCACCGCCGCCCGGATGAGCAGCGAACGAACGACCCCCCCGACAATACCAGATGATCAGGAGCCCCCACGGGATGACAGGATTCCTGCTACGGTTTGAATTCCTGTCGTTCATCCCCAGGCACACTACTGTGGCGCTCGCACGAGAGAATCCCCGAGACCTTCGAGGCGAGATCCACGACTTCGTCCAAGACCGGCCCGACCAATGAGAATGCAACTCCAGGTCCGATCCGCTATAAATACCGCCCCACAGACTTCCTTGTTACAGTCTCTTCAAACGACTCGTCCGAGGATGACCTGCGAGAATGTCGCAACGTTACGTAATACCAGATATACCAGCTATACCAGCACCAATACCAGCCCCTAAACCGAAGACGAACCCGGCACCGAACTGAACTACGCCTACGGAATAATACCAGCACTGACGACGACCCCTGCTTGACCTGGACCTGATATCCTGTTCCAATAAAACAGATTACCTTCAGCATTTATGATTTTTGAAAATTCCCAATATGAAATATTGGTCAGTTACTCAGAAACATCGCTGAGCCTGAGAAGCGAATTGTAAGGAAATAGAAAAAACAATATATAAAATCAACTCGCTTAATTCTGCCATTCTTTTTAACAGTATTTGCCTAAAAGAGGGTCTTCTACCAATAATAATAATATAATAATAATAATAATAAACCAAACAAAAACTTCTTTCAGTTTTCTTCTGAAGATTGAAAAAGAAACCCGCAAAATCCTTTGTAACTTGTTTACTTCTAAGTATTTACATTTAGTTATACACACTCGAGTACTTTCAGGCCCTGTCTGTGGCCCATTCTCAAGAGAGTTTGGGATGTTAGCCTGGGTCAAGGCCCAGCAGTCTTCTGGAACTTCTTCTCGTTGAGCTGTCATTTATGTGATGGCTGTCTGTTTTCTTGAGAGTTGCCAATCCCCTCTTGTCGCTCTGATATCCTGAGTGAATCCGATTGACCATCAGTTCAGGATATCAGAGTGATAAGAGGGAATTGGCAACTCTCAAGAAAACCAGAACAGCCATCACATGAATGACAGCTCAAACGAGAAGAAGTTCCAGAAGGACTGACTGGGCCTTGACCCAGGCTAACATCCCTAAACAAAAATCTCTTGAGAATGGGCCACAGACAGGGCTGAAAGTACTCGAGTGTGGAGTATAACTAAATGTAAATACTTTAGAAGTAAACAAGTTACAAAGTGGTTTTGTGGGTTTCTTTTTCAATAATAATAATAATAGTCTGTTACAGCAATTTTACAGAAAAAAAATTATTACAATAACAGAAATAGCATAACAGTTAAGGCCATTTTAAGGTTTGATAATAATAATAATAATAACAATAATACTCTGTTACAGCAATTTTACAGAAAAAAAATTATTACAATAACGGAATAGCATAACAGTTTAGGCTATTTTAAGTTTATAATAATAATAAAATATCAAGCGAATGTCCGGCACTTGCACAGAACCAGTACAAAAAAGAGGCATGATTCAGTGGCAAAAGCCTTCCACTGGAGCCTGTGCAAGAAACGTCAGCTACCTTGCAGTAATAAGTGGTACGAGCACCAACCTGAGGGAGTGATAGAAAACGATCACGCAAAGATCCTCTGGGACCATGGTATCAGAACAGATAGGGTGATACGAGCAAGTAGACCAGACGTGACGTTGATTGACAAAATTAAAAAGAAAGTATCACTCATTGATGTCGCAATACCATGGGACATCAGAGTTGAAGAGAAAGAGAGGGAAAAAGTGGATAAGTATCAAGACCTGAAAATAGAAATAAGAAGGATATGGGATATGCCAGAGGAAATTGTACCCATAATCATAGGAGCACTAGGCACGATCCCAAGATCCCTGAAAAGGAATCTAGAAAAACTAGAGGCTGAAGTAGCTCAGGACTTATGCGAGAGTGTGATCCTAGAAACGGCGCACATAGTAAAAAAAGTGATGGACTCCTAAGGAGGCAGGATGCAACCCGGAACCCTACACTATAAATACCACCCAGTCGAATTGGAGGACTGTGATAAAAAACAACAACAACAACAACAACAACAACAATAATAATAATAATAATAATAATAATAATAATAAGAAACAGTCGAAGCAACTTTACAGAAACAATAACATGTAATAAAAAACAGTTAAGACAACTATAAACAACCACGGAACATAATAATAATAATAATAATAATAATAATAATAATACAATAATAATACTAATAATAATACAAATATAATTACATAAATAATAATACAGAATCTCTTGTCAGACAATAACAGAAATAGAATAACAGTTTTTAAGCCATTTAAGGTATACCAGGTAAGAATAATAATAATAATAATAATAATAATAATAATAATAATAATAATAATAATAATAATAATAATAAACAGTCGAAGTAATTTTCTTTACATATAATAAAAAAAAACAGTTAAGACAAATATAAACAACCACGGAACATAATACCAATAATAATAATAATAATAATAATAATAATAATAATAATAATAATAATAATAATAATAATAATGCAGTCAAAGCAACTATACAGAAACAACATTAAATAATAAAATTAGTTGAAACAATATCAACAACCGCGGAACATACCATTACGATCCGTCGTGAGGAAACCACCCCCAACTTCCAACCCGGAGTCACAGGCTACAGCGCCATCTGCAGATGCGTTCCTCTTGACCATGGCAACAATAGCAACGGAGAGGTTGATCCTGACCATGTACAGGTTGACGAAGCCGAACCAGGCCATGATTGCGAGGGCTATGCGGGCGAGCAGCCACCCTGATGGAGGTGAGGTCATTGGACATTGTCGTGAGATGCTTTCGTGGGTTAGTTTCTGAGTCAGGGAAGTGGTGTGGTTAAAGTATTCAGGTGAAGTCGTTGAAAATTATTATGAGATGTATATTTTATCTAATTTTTTTAAAGAGAAGTACTGATTTCGTGTTTTTTTTACTTCAGAGAAGTACCGTGGTAACCACATATAGGTGAAGTCATTGGAAATGATTATGAGGATACGAGATGTTTTCGTTTTTTTTTTTTTTATCAGAGAGGTGAAGTCATTGAAAATGATTATGAGAATACGAGATACTTTCGTGGTTTTTTTGACATTAGAGAAGTGTTGTGCTAACCATATATAGGTGATGTCACTGAAAATGATAATGAGAATACGAGATGATTTCGTGGGTTTATTTATTTTTTTTTTTGACGTCACAGAAGTGTTGTTGTAACCAGTATAAGTGAGGTAATTAAAAATGATTATGAGAATACGAGATTATTTTTTCGTGGTATTTTGACATCTGAGAAGTGCTCTGCTAACCATATATAGGTGAGGTCACTGAAAATTAATCATGAGATTATGAGATGATTTCGTGGCTTTTTTTTTTTTTTGACATCTCAGAAGTGTTATGGTAGCCATATACAGATGAAGTCACGTGACTTTTGATGTCAGGGATGTGGTATGGGATCTATATAGATGCACAGATTACAAACTATTGCTTTTAGATCGTTGGGATGAAAATAGATCATCTTGGAAAAGATTTAACTTTTTTATCAAACAATTCCTAT
>NC_087219.1:29659579-29672079 GCF_015104395.2 Macrobrachium nipponense
TACAAAGTTTTGGACCTCCACAAAGACGTAGGAGTACAAAAATTTGAGAAAATGATACGAAGAGGAGAGAGTATGAGACTGCATCAAGTTACTGCAATCTAGCTGAAGAGGCAATAAGTTGAACAGGAGATATTACCCCAGTGTTTCCCTTCTTCTGTGTTAGTTGAACAGGAGTTATTAACCAAACGTCACCCTCTTTGTATTAGTTGAACAGAATATATTAGTAATCCCCCAACGTTTTACTCTATGCAATAATTCCTCTGCACCAGAAGCTCTTTCCAGTAATTGATTCTCGACCATTGCCAGAGGCTTATCAAACTAAACTATTCGAAAGGCGGACTCACGCCGACTGACAACTTATACAAATGAAATCAACTCTGAAACAACTGTCCACGAGGTCCCAGCAATGCACGTAAAGACAATGAGAAAAATATAATAAAAAAACCATTGAAAATCTATCGACGTAGGACTCAAAAAGTTAAAGTTTCACATGACTCTTACTCCCGAAGCATCAGAGGCTTAGCGTACCTGAGTTTTGCTACTCCTGCCGATTCTGCATATCGAATGAACCTTTCACGACAGATTAATTGCTGGGAGAGGTGAACTAATTCAGGTCAGAAACATAAATTTATTTTTTATCAACGATAATGAGAGCTTTAGATTTAATTGCCTTGATGGACCTTTTTTTCCCCTCCCTTTCAATTTTCTGTGAAAGGAAGCTATTCAGGTGGCCATTTGTCTGTCCGTCCGCACTTTTTCTGTCCGCCCTCAGTTCTTCAAAACTACTGAAGCTAGGGGGCTGTAAATTGGTACGTTGATCATCCACCCTCTAATCATCAAACACTCCAAATTGCAGCCCTCTAGCCTCGGGAGTTTTTCTTTCATTTAAAGTTAAATTTAACCCTGATCGTGCGTCTGACAACAAAACGGGCCACCACCGGTCAGTGGCTGAAAGTGTCATGGACCGTGGCTAGAGTTTCATACAACATTATACGCTATACAGAAAACTCCCTTGCGCAGAAGTTATTTACTCGTTCAAATTCAGATTTCTTATGCTCGGGTTTAACGGATAAGCTGCTCATTTTACGTATGAATTGAAGCAGGTTGATTCCAGATGAAGTTCTTATTAAATCCAATCAGAATTCTATCAGGTTCGAAACGATAAAAAGACTGATTTAATGCTGAGAAGATTAGTATATGAGTCAATGAAACTTATTTGTCATCAGGTGCGTGAAAATGAAAACATCCTCGTTATGAAAATGCCACCCCCCCCCCCCCAAAAAAAAAAAAAAAAAAAAAAAAAAAAAAAAAAACTTCCATGATCGCATTTATATTTATCTAAGTTTCCAAACCCAGATTTGGCACATATACCGGTGACATTTTGGGAAACGAATTTTCGTTTGTTGATAAAACATAAAATCCTCTTTTGATCGATTGCAAAGAAGAGCAAACAATGTTAACAGAAACGCTGGGGTAGGGAATGGGGGGTGGGGGAAAACAACAGGTTCGCCTATGCGTTACTACCTTAATATTATTCTTCTTGTATTTCTATACGTTTTTTTCTGTTTATCTATTTTTTTATGATTTTTTTTCTTTTTCGATAAGTGGTATCACTTCTTTACTGTGTATTTTCCTTTAACTCCTCTTACTTCTAACTAATGGACACCATATTCTTTGGAAGCTTGAATCTCAAGTCAATGGCCTTTGTGATTCTCTTTTTCCATATGAATAGATTACATCTACTTAATAATAATAATAATAATAATAATAATAATAATAATAATAATAATAATAATAATAATAATAATAATAACAATAATAATAATAATAATAATAATAATAATAATAATAATAATAATAATAATAAAAAAAATAATATTAACGACAGTAATCAACAAGCCTGAGATTGTTTGGGAGCCCTACAGAGGAACAAAAAAGATAGAAATGGACTAGAGAAGAAATAAGGAAATATGGAGATGCTACATCAGAAGCAACCCGACGGAGAGAGGATATAGAAGAAGATTGCTCAACATCTGGAATGAGAGGAATAACACCCCCCAAACAGAGCAGAGGCTGGCAGACCAAGTAAAGAACATAAAGAAAAAGAACTAGCTCTCCCCAACAAAAAGAGAAGAACTGGAAAGGGAAATGTCACACGACATCGAATAACACGAAGACGAACTGGAACTGGATAGGGAAATATCACACGACATCGAATAACACGAAGACGAACTGAGAGACGATGCCACAGAACACGACAGGGAGGATGAGGTATCAAACAACGACACTCGAAGAAGAAACACCGGCGAAGTAACAGAGAGGACGGAATGGGTAGAAAAGATTAGACAATGGATGGAGCCAGATAGAAGAGAACAAAGATCCCCTCCATGAAAGGCCCCCTACAACCACCCCCACAAGAAATTAAGGGAGAAAACAAGTGAGGTCAATGAAATAATGGGCATAATACACACCACCAGTATCACAGAAACAAATAACTTGACATATGCAGGAGCAAGATTAGTAGTAGCAGAAATGATGGGGATTCGAACACCAACACCACCAGCACAACCAACCCAACAGAAACCAAAACAGCAACCCCTCCTCCTTGGAAAAGGCACCTGGAAAAGCAAATCTTGGTGATGAGATCTGACTTGAGTAAACTGAAAGAGATGGCAGAAAAAAGGCTAAGAAGCAAGAAAACAAGGGAGAAACTCAACGAGAAATACAAAGTACAAGAGAGGGGACTAAACAACACAATAGAAGATGTAAAACAGAGACTTAAGGCCAAAGCACATAAGATCCAACGGTACATGAACAGGAATAAGGGATACAAACAGAACAAACTATTCGGAACCAACCAGAAAAGAACTATACAGCCAACTAATGAGGGGAAGCAACCACCCAGAAAATTCCTGAAGCCAAACCAAGTAAGAGACTCTGGGAAAACATATGGAGCAATCCGGTATCACACAACAAACATGCAACATGGCTCCAGAAAAAGGGTTTCAATCAAGAAGAAACAGGGAGAATAAAACAAAGATTCACAGACATCACGACAGACACAGTCAGACACCACTAAACAAAGAAAATGCCAAACTGGAAAGCCCCAGGTCCCGATGAAGTCCATGGATACTGGCTCAAAAACTTCAAAGCCCTACACCCACGAATAGCAGAACAACTCCAGCATTGTATCTCAAATCACCAAGCAACCAAATGGATGACCACAGGAAGAACATTTTTAGTACAAAAAGACAAGAGTAAGGGAAATATAGCCAGTAACTCAGGCCTATCACCTGCCTACCACTAATGTGGAAGTTACTAACAGGTATCATCAGTGAAAGGCTATACAACTACCTAGAGGAGACAAACACCATCCCCCACCAACATAAAGGCTGCAGAAGGAAGTGTAGGGGCACAAAAGACCAGCTCCTGATAGACAAAATGGTAATGAAGAACAGTAGGAGAAGGAAAACCAACCTAAGCATGGCATGGATAGACTATAAGAAAGCCTTCAACATGATACCACACACATGGCTAATAGAATGCCTGAAAATATATGGGGCAGAGGAAAACACCATCAGCTTCCTCAAAAATACAATGCGCAACTGGAATACAATACTTACAAGCTCGGGAATAAGACTAGCAGAGGTTAATATCAGGAGAGGGATCTTCCAGGGCGACTCACTGTCCCCACTACTCTTCGTAGTAGCCATGATTCCCATGACAAAAGTACTAACAGAAGATGGATGCCGGGTACCAACTCAAGAAAAGAGGCAACAGAATCAACCATCTGATGTTCATGGACGACATCAAGCTGTATGGTAAGAGCATCAAGGAAATAGATACCCTAATCCAGAGTGTAAGGATTGTATCTGGGACATCAGGATGGAGTTTGGAATAGAAAAATGCGCCTTAGTCAACATACAAAAAGGCAAAGTAACGAGAACTGAAGGGATAAAGCTACCAGATGGGAGCAACATCAAACACATAGATGGGAATAATGGAAGGAGGGGATATAAAACACCAAGAGATGAAGGACACGATCAGGAAAGAATATATGCAGAGACTCAAGGCGATACTCAAGTCAAAACTCAACGCCGAAATATGATAAAAGCCAATAAACACATGGGCAGTGCCAGTAATCAGATACAGCGCAGTAATAGTCGAATGGACGAAGGCAGAACTCCGCCAAGAGATCATAAAACCAGGAAACATGTGACAATACAACAAAGACTAACACCCAAGAGCAAATACGGACAGACTATACATAACACGAAAGGAAGGAGGGTGGGAGAGGACTACTAAGTATAGAGGACTGCGTCAACATCGAGAACAGAGCACTGGGGCAATATCTGAAAACCAGTGAAGACGAGTGGCTAAAGAGTGCATGGGAAGAACGGACTAATAAAAGTAGACGAAGACCCAGAAATATACAGAGACAGGAGAAAGACAGACAGAACAGAGGACTGGCACAACAAACCAATGCACGGACAATACATGAGACAGACTAAAGAACTAGCCAGCGATGACACATGGCAAATGGCTACAGAGGGGAGAGCTAAAGAAGGAAACTGAAGGAATGATAACAGCGGCACAAGATCAGGCCCTAAGAACCAGATATGTTCAAAGAACGATAGACGGAAATAACATCTCTCCCATATGTAGGAAGTGCAATACGAAAAATGTAACCATAAACCACATAGCAAGTGAATGCCCGGCACTTGCACAGATCCAGTACAATAAGAGGCATGATTCAGAGTAGCAAAAGCCTCCACTGGAGCCTGTGCAAGAAACATCAGCTACCTTGCAGTAATAAGTGGGGTACGAGCACCAACCCTGAAGGGAGTGATAGAAAAAACGATCAGGCAAAGATCCCCTCTGGGGACTATGGTATCAGAACGGATAGGGTGATACGTGCAAACAGACCAGACGTGATGTTGATTGACAAAGTCAAGAAGAAAGTATCACTAATTGATGTCGCAATACCATGGGACACCAGAGTTGAAGAAGGAGAAAGAGATGGAAAATAAAAAATGGATAAGTATCAAGATCTGAAAATAGAAATAAGCAAAAGGATATGGGATATTGGGCCAGTGGAAATCGTACCCATAATCATAGGAACACTAGGCACGATCCCAAGATCCCTGAAAAGGAATCTAGAAAAACTAGAGGCTGAAGTAGCTCCAGGACTCATGCAGAAGAGTGTGATCCTAGAAACGGCACACATAGTAAGAAAAGTGTATGGACTCCTAAGGAGAGGGCCAGGATGCAACCCGGAACCCCACACTATAAATAGCACCCAGTCGAATTGGAGGACTGTGATAGAGCAAAAAAAAAAAAATAAAAATAATAATAATAATAATGATAATAATAATAATAATTCTGTGTTCATTAATACTGAACTCTCTCTCTCTCTCTCTCTCTCTCTCTCTCTCTCTCTCTCGTCAGTCAGTTGTTTAAAATGATTTATTGTCATCTGCATATCTGCAAGCATGAAATGGGTTTTTAATTATTAACAACCACACCAATCAGATCATAATTATGATAAATGAAAGTTTTGGAATTATTCCAATAATTCCAATGATTGCGTTAGGTGACAGAACACCCAAGAAGTTGGAAATATGATCGTCATGATTTCGACGTCCGTGTACGAATTATTTCCTAACACTTTATTCTGAAACTGCAGGTTATCAGTCCAATCAACTGTACTGCAACATTTACTTTGGAGAAGTATAGGGTGTCCATAAAGTCCCAGTACCATTACAAGTATTCATCGCTCAGAAACTTTTTTTTTTAGAAAGAAGTGCTTTGAATGTAAACGTAAGGACATGTAGAATACTTTACAGAGAACTGCATTACTCTATGTTATATGGTTTCTGAGCAATAAATACTTGTAATGGTACTGGGACTTTATGTACACCTGTATGACATGAAACCCCATCCAATTAACTAATAAAATAGAGGCTACTTGATTCTCGATCAGTAACCCACCTGCTTTTGGGGGATAATTAGAGGTCACGTTGGGGGGTGGGGGGGAGGATGATTAGCGGTCACGTGGTCGACTACTCTCCTTTTCCACGTCCAAAAAAAGGTGGGTGGGAAATAGAAGAAAAAGAGAGATTAATTAGAGACGCGACGTCCCACGCAGGCTACAGACAAGACCCCTAAGATATCACACAAAATTCCCTATCCACATTTCCCTGCCATTAGAGAGAGCTTTATAAGCATACCATCGAAGCACTAATGAGACTTACGATTCAGAGTATTATTATTATTAATATTCAGACGAAGAAGAACCCTATTCATATGGAACAAGCCGACCAAAGGGGCCATTGAATTGAGATTCTTAAGCTTCCAAAGAATTTGGTGTTCATTAGGAAGACGTAAGAGGAGGTAAAGGGAAACACTCGTACAGGAATTGACATGACAGTTTTGCTCTCTTTTAAGCCTGCGGCATTTCGGGTCCAACAGCTGTTAAGCATCTCGACTAACCTTGTCCTCCCGGATAATTCATTCTTTACCTGGTCGCGTTTTGTTACTCTTGAAGGGCATGTTCTCAGAGGGTGCTAAGTGGTCGTTGGATTTCTCATTCATGTTGCATTCACCTGACAATGAATCAGTCTCCCCTGTTTGTCTAATTCCGCCCCAAACGTAATTAGTTATTCTTGATATATTTAAGCCCATCTACGTTTGATTTATCAAGCCTGATTCACTGTCGATTATCACAGAATCTGGGTGAGGAATAATATTCACGTAATCCACATTACTTTTTTACCCTTCAATTATAAAAATATAATTGCATTTCAATCATTTACATCATTTGAATAATTCTCTTAATACAAAGATATAAATATAAATTTAGATAATATTTGGTACAAAAACAGTATAAATCATAATCAAAACGTATAGTTTAAAAAATCTTTAGTTACATACTTGGACATATTGCTTGTATATCTACATTCAATATACATCCTTTGTGAGTCTAATTTATTTTTCAAAAGAGCAATTATATTTTGGCAGCTATTGTTGTGTTTACAACACATCCACAAACAATACAAATAGCGGGTGATCAATAAAATGGCAGTGTTTTTATCAACAACTGTTTGCCCTGCTATATCATAAATTACTAAGCATGATTATCCTTGAAAAATTACACAACCTCCTTGTAGAATTATTGCAATCGAGATTATCCATAGAAATATTAGCCTCTTTCTTCGTAGAACATAGACGCGAGCAGTGAGCGACCTTGGAAGCAAGATCAATTAGTGGGTATATAAACAGGTCAAAGTTAAGGAAGTTTCGCCCATAAACTCGCCCGACCTTAGCAGTCCTTTTGAGGACAGTGGGCAGTGCCCTCAATAAGTTGATACGTCTAAGATATAAGCCTTTTCCTACTGTTACCTCTTCCAGTTATTCTTTAAAGTCAACGTTTAGACATGGCTTGACAACCCGAGATTATTTCAAACTAGATGTATAATGAGTACCGACTAGTTTGCCCCTAAAGGAAATATATTATCTATAGGTAATACGTCCGGCCAACGCGGAATCAGAGGAATTTATTTCTGGTGATAAAAAAATAATTTCTCGATGAAATGTGGTCCGGATCCCACAATAAACTGTAGGTCTCGTTGCTAGGTGACCAATTGGTTCCTAGCCACGTCAAAATATCTAATCCTTCGGGCCAGCCCTAAGAAGGCTGTTAATCAGCTCAGTGGTCTGGTAAAACTAAGATAGACTTTAATCTTTATTAGTAATACGCTTTAAGAAAAGATTTAACAGATCATGGCTGGGAGAAGATGGCTGTTTTATCTGTAAACAATAGCTGGTATTGTCAGCTTTCCTCGCTCCAGTTGTTTGTCATTTCAGAGCTTGTCATTGAAAGAAAGCTCAGATATCAATTACGACTGTTACCCATATTTCAAACAATAATATGCCCTGTTTTCGACAGGAGTATAACGCTGCATCCAACATGTAAACAAGATTCTTTGTATCTGGAGATTCTGAGAATATTTGCTTGACCATGACACAGAAATCGCATGAACTCAAGCAGCCAGAAATCTACAAAGATATATCTTCAAGGTTATGTAAATAAATACATAATATATTTGATGGATTCAGCGCCCTCGTTAAGC
Source organism: Macrobrachium nipponense (assembly GCF_015104395.2). Taxonomy (NCBI): domain Eukaryota; kingdom Metazoa; phylum Arthropoda; class Malacostraca; order Decapoda; family Palaemonidae; genus Macrobrachium; species Macrobrachium nipponense. Next base: position 29,667,712 of record NC_087219.1, read on the forward strand.
ACATTTCTTTTTTAAGCTACAGATTCAAGAAGCCAGAAATCGCCCAAGAAATATCTTGAAGGTTATGTAAATAAATACTTTTCTTTCTAGCGAAAGATATTTTTATGATAATTTCTCTTCCAGAGGAAACGCACTCCTCAACAATATTATTCAATTTCAAATCCTCATCATTTATGCATTACTGTTTCTGTTTACTTTTTAAGTATGCTTGAATAAATAAATAAACGCGTACGTGTACGCACCACACACACACGCGCGCACACACACACGCACACTGAAAATATTATGCAATATTGCGATGTGGAAAGCAGACGTTTGCATCATCAGAGGATCAAAGATTGGCACGGATTAGAAGAAGCATAACTCGAGGGTCAAGGATGGAAAAATTCCGATTGATGAAGGCTGTAAATAGCTGAATACGAGTGCTCTCTCTCTCTCTCCTCTCTCTCTCTCTCTCTCTCTGAAGATTTTCGCAGTGACTCTTCAACTTATTAAATTTAATGCTCTCAAAACATTGCAAGGAATATTTGCTTGCTGTGAGTGTTTATCCGCGAGATGAGAGAGAACTGCAAGCTTTCATTTTCATGAGTTTTATCACTCATCGAATTCAACTTCGGTGTACGAGAGAGAGAGAGAGAGAGAGAGGGGGGGGGGGTGAAGTCCTTACACCATTATTTGCTCAAAGTAGTTTGGGCAGAGGGGGGTGCGGGGAGGGGGGGCCCTTCTGCTGTGGAGTGGAGTTGGACCAAATAGTCTTACCCACTGAGTCATCATCAGCCACTGCCTGGTTCCTCCAGGTCCTAGCCTGGGCGTGGGTCGTCATCACGAGTTATTCAACTTTCCCCAGCTCACGAGTGACCTCCAAATCGACAAAAAATAAAAACAAATTAGGTTTCCTTATATACTCGTTGGCAGAAGCTCCTTTGGGTACGCCATATAAAGTACTATAGTAGATTCACATCACCTGTGCATCTGATGTTTAGGCCAGTCCCTTACGACGCTCCTGATTGGCTGTTGATAAGCCACTCACAGGGCTGGAATCTCTCTGCCTCTCTCGAGAGAGCTCACATAGGCAGGAAGTATGTTCCATCTCTCCTGAGGGATACCTTTGAAAGACGTATCCCTCAGGAGAGGTGGAACATACATCTTGACTATGTGAACTCTCGAGGGAGAGACTGAGAGTTTCCAGTCCTGTGATTGGCTTATCAACAGCCAATCAGGAGCGTCGTAATGGACTCGCCTAGACATCTGAAGCACCGAATTTTCTGTCCCAATGCAAGACGTTGGTCTTGAATTCCCACCTCTTTCCAAATTCCCAATCGAAACTTCTCTCTGTAAAGCTTTTCTTTGAAAGGAAAGTGCATTGGGATGTCAACCCTTTGTCCTAAGACATCTTAGAATGTATGATATGACTTCAAAGTGTGTGTGTGTGTATGTGTGTGTGTGTGTGTGTGTGTGTGTGTGTGTGTGTACGGCTTTTCATTGAGAGCATAGTGCACTGGGATGTCAACCTGTTGTCCTAGATATCTTAAAAAGCATTGTGACCTCAAAGTCAAGCTTTCTCTTCAGTGAGTGGGGTGTCATAATTCAGACACAACAAAGATTATTATTATAATAATAATAAAACAGGCTGCCTCGTTCCATTAAAATGTACAGAACACCCGAATGGCAACATGTCACATCCGTCAGGAGGCTTGTTTCAGTTGAAATGATCTTTTCATCATTTTTTTTTTTTTTTTTCTTTTCAGGTCTAGTGGTGTACGCAAAAATTTTTGCCACAGCTGCTCACGTCTCATTTCTCTGCCTGTATTTTGTTTGTCATCTGTCACTCTGAGAGCGTGAAGTCTTCATTCAAATGAGAGAGAAAAAACTAAAAAAAAAGTGAAAAAAAACAATGAATAATGAATAATAAATATTTCCACTAAGAGAGCGTTAGAGAAAAAATAAAAAAAAAATAAAAAAATACAGGAATAATAAATAATAATATTTCCCAAACAGATATTATATTATTATTATTAGATTATTATTATTTTTTTTTTTTTTTTTTTTTTTTTTTTTTTTTTTTTTTTTTTTTTTTTTTTTTGCTCTATCACAGTCCTCCAATTCGACTGGGTGGTATTTATAGTGTGGGGTTCCGGGTTGCATCCTGCCTCATTAGGAGTCCATCACTTTCTTACTATGTGTGCTGTTTCTAGGATCACACTATTTCTGCATGAGGCCCGGAGCTACTTCAGCCTCTAGTTTTTCCAGATTCCTTTTCAGGGATCTTGGGATCGTGCCTAGTGCTCCTATGATTATGGGTACGATTTCCACTGGCATATCCCATATCCTTCTTATTTCTATTTTCAGATCTTGATACTTATCCATTTTTTCCCTCTCTTTCTCTTCAACTCTGGTGTCCCATGGTATTGCGACATCAATGAGTGATACTTTCTTCTTGACTTTGTCAATCAACGTCACGTCTGGTCTGTTTGCACGTATCACCCTATCCGTTCTGATACCATAGTCCCAGAGGATCTTTGCCTGATCGTTTTCTATCACTCATTCAGGTTGGTGCTCGTACCACTTATTACTGCAAGGTAGCTGATGTTTCTTGCACAGGCTCCAGTGGAGGGCTTTTGCCACTGAATCATGCCTCTTTTTGTACTGGTTCTGTGCAAGTGCCGGGGCATTCACTTGCATATGTGGTTTATGGTTTCACTTTTCGTATTGCACTTCCTACATATGGGAGAGATGTTATTTCCGTCTATCATACTTTGTACATATCTGGTTCTTAAGGCTTGATCTTGTGCCGCTGTTATCATTCCTTCAGTTTCCTTCTTTAGCTCTCCCCTCTGTAGCCATTGCCAATTGTCATCGCTGGCTAGTTCTTTAGTCTGTCTCATGTATTGTCCGTGCATTGGTTTGTTGTGCCAGTCCTCTGTTCTTTCTGTCTTTCTCCTGTCTCTGTATATTTCTGGGCCTTCGTCTACTTTTATTAGTCCTTCTTCCCATGCACTCTTTAGCCACTCGTCTTCACTGGTTTTCAGATATTGCCCCAGTGCTCTGTTTTCGATGTTGACGCAGTCCTCTATACTTAGTAGTCCTCTCCCTCCTTCCTTTCGTGTTATGTATAGTCTGTCCGTATTTGCTCTTGGGTGTAGTGCTTTGTGTATTGTCATTTGTTTCCTGGTTTTCTGATCTATGCTGCGGAGTTCTGTCTTCGTCCATTCGACTATTCCTGCGCTGTATCTGATTACTGGCACTGCCCATTTGGGTTTATGGCTTTTATCATATTTCCGGCGTTGAGTTTTGACTTGAGTATCGCCTTGAATAATTCTGCATATATTCTTTCATGATCGTGTCCTTGCATCTCTTGGTGTTTTATATCTCCTCCTTCCATTATTCCCAGGTATTTGTATCCTGTCTCATCTATGTGTTTGATGTTGCTCCCATCTGGTAGCTTTATCCCTTCTGTTCTCGTTACTTTCCCTTTTTGTATGTTGACTAAGGCGCATTTTTCTATTCCAAACTCCATCCTGATGTCCCCAGATACAATCCTTACAGTCTGGATTAGGGTATCTATTTCCTTGATGCTCTTACCATACAGCTTGATGTCGTCCATGAACATCAGATGGTTGATTTTGCTGCCTCTTTTCTTGAGTTGGTACCCGGCATCCATCTTCTGTAGTACTTTTGTCATTGGAATCATGGCTACTACGAAGAGTAGTGGGGACAGTGAGTCGCCCTGGAAGATCCCTCTCCTGATATTAACCTCTGCTAGTCTTATTCCAGAGCTTGTAAGTATTGTATTCCAGTTGCGCATTGTATTTTTGAGGAAGCTGATGGTATTTTCCTCTGCCCCATATATTTTCAGGCATTCTATTAGCCATGTGTGTGGTATCATGTCGAAGGCTTTCTTATAGTCTATCCATGCCATGCTTAGGTTGGTTTTCCTTCTCCTACTGTTCTTCATTACTATTTTGTCTATCAGGAGCTGGTCTTTTGTGCCCCTACACTTCCTTCTGCAGCCTTTCTGTTGGTGGGGGATGGTGTTTGTCTCCTCTAGGTAGTTGTATAGCCTTTCACTGATGATACCTGTTAGTAACTTCCACATTATTGGTAGGCAGGTGATAGGCCTGTAGTTACTGGCTATATTTCCCTTACTCTTGTCTGGTCATCCATTTGGGTGCTTGGTGATTTGAGATACAATGCTGGAGTTGTTCTGCTATTCGTGGGTGTAGGGCCTTGAAGTTTTTGAGCCAGTATCCATGGACTTCATCGGGACCTGGGGCTTTCCAGTTTGGCATTTTCTTTAGTTGGTGTCTGACTGTGTCTGTCGTGATGCTCTGTGAATCTTGTTTTATTCTCCCTGTTTCTTCTTCCTTG
>NC_087219.1:29677079-29699579 GCF_015104395.2 Macrobrachium nipponense
TGGTCTGATATATGCAGCGCAGCGGAGGCTTTGTAAAATGAAAAATTCTCCTGTTTAGCTTGTAAAGTCGAATAGCTTTTACTGTATAATTCTACTTTTGGTAAAATACCTCAACTGAAGGGGATTATTTGTGAACTGTTTCTATTTCTATTTCAGTGAACTGATAGTAGTTACGTCTGGGGAAACGAATTCCGGTTTAGATATCTTGTACGACAATACTTTCATATATGTGCACATACACATACTCGTAAACCGAGAAACACGAGCCGCCCTTGACAAGTGGTACATGACGGAGGAAGAGAGAAGGAACATTCCACCCCTAGAGGATATAAAACTTTCCTATAAAGCATTCATGCACCACCAGTACAAGGAGGACGAAGCAGCCATGAAGAAAAAAATAGAGGAACATGTCCACCCTACGGAGGAAGGGAAGAGAGTGTTCCTCATTATTTACCACAAGAATCGGTGTACGAAGGACCTCCTGATGAAGAACAACCCCTCCCCGCCCGTAGGAGACCCCCTAAAGTAGTCCAATGTTGTCTACCGATACGTATGCCCCGCCCAAGGATGCCCTGGGATTTACATCGGCATGACTACGATGCGCCTGTCTAAAAGGATCTCCTGCCACGCCCAGGAGGGCGCCATTATGCAGTACGCCCTTGCAGTACACCAGAAAGACATCACGAGAGACAACATCATCAGGAATGTCAAGATCATCGGGAGAGCCCCTGACGCACGACGTCTGCGCCTCCTAGAAGCGCTGCTTATCCTTGAGCAAAAGCCTCCCCTTAATACCACTCAAGAAGCGTTCCTGATACTGATGTGTGAGGAGGACCACGCCCCTCCCTCCTAACGAAAGTACCAACGCCCATGAAACAAACACTGGATGTGATGCACATTATGAGAATAATACCAGAGGTGACGTCACTCAGTATGAAGCCAATCAAGAGGCTCCCAGTGATATCCCCCTTCTGAGAAGGTCTGCAAGACTCGTAAACACTCGCCGTATGAGTCACCTTCCCAGGAACCAATGAAAATTCGACCTGCTGGAGAGGTTCTCTAGACCATACTCGAGAGCCCACAACATCACAATATAAGAAGAAGGACTCTCCACTGGAATTTTACGAGCTGCGCTGTGAGCAAGAGCCTGTGCTGACAAAAGGTCAGCTTAATCAAAAACAACAAACACTGGAATTCAGTCCCTAAGCAGTCATCGCTTGATAATGTCTTGTGGTTCAGGAAGAAACGTCGCGATGGAGAGAGAGAGAGAGAGAGATAGAGAGAGAGTTGTATAGGCAATAATAACCAAATATTCAACCGAATTCTACCATGCCCTTTGGTGTGTTGCTCGCTAGTCTTAGCAACAACGAGAAAGGCGTCATCAGAAAAATAGAGAAGACTCTCTTCAAGATTAATAGTGCTAAAGCAGCAGTAATTTTTAACAAAACATATTATTATTTTTTTTTTCTCTCTATCACAGTCCTCCAATTCGACTGGGTGGTATTTATAGTGTGGGGTTTCGGGTTGCATCCTGCCCCCTTAGGAGTCCATCACTTTTCTTACTATGTGCACCGTTTCTAGGATCACACTCTTCTGCATGAGTCCTGGAGCTACTTCAGCCTCTAGTTTTTCTAGATTCCTTTTCAGGGATCTTTGGATCATGCCTAGTGCTCCTATGATTATGGGTACGATTTCCACTGGCATATCCCATATCCTTCATATTTCTATTTTCAGATCTTGATACTTATCCATTTTTTCCCTCTCTTTCTCTTCAACTCTGGTGTCCCATGGTGTTGCGACATCAATTAGTGATACTTTCTTTTTGACTTTGTCAATCAACGTCACGTCTGGTCTATTGCACGTATCACCCTATCCGTTCTGATACCATAGTCCCAGAGGATCTTTGCCTGATCGTTTTCTATCACTCCCTCAGGTTGGTGCTCGTACCACTTATTACTGCAAGGTAGCTGATGTTTCTTGCGCAGGCTACAGTGGAGGGCTTTTGCCACTGAATCATGCCTCTTTTTGTACTGGTTCTTTGCAAGTGCCAGACATTCGCTTGCTATGTGGTTTATGGTTTCATTTTTCGTATTGCACTTCCTACATATGGGAGAGATGTTATTTCTGTCTATCGTTCTTTGAACATATCTGGTTCTTAGGGCCTGATCTTGTGCCGGTGTTATCATTCCTTCAGTTTCCTTCTTTAGCTCTCCCCTCTGTAGCCATTGCCATGTGTCATCGCTGGCTAGTTCTTTAGTCTGTCTCATGTATTGTCCGTGCATTGGTTTGTTGTGCCAGTATTCTGTTCTGTTTGTCATTCTCCTGTCTCTGTGTATTTCTGGGTCTTCGTCTACTTTTATTAGTCCTTCTTCCCATGCACTCTTTAGCCACTCGTCTTCACTGGTTTTCAGATATTGCCCCAGTGCTCTGTTCTCGATGTTGACGCAGTCCTCTATACTTAGTAGTCCTCTCCCTCCTTCCTTTCGTGTTCTGTATAGTCTGTCCGTATTTGCTCTTGGGTGTAGTGCTTTGTGTATTGTCATATGTTTCCTGGTTTTCTGATCTATGCTGCTGTCTTCGTCCATTCCACTATTCCTGCGCTGTATCTGATTACTGGCACTGCCCATGTGTTTATGGCTTTTATCATATTTCCGGCGTTGAGTTTTGACTTGAGTATCGCCTTGAGTCTCTGCATATATTCTTTCCTGATCGTGTCCTTCATCTCTTGGTGTTTTATATCCCCTCCTTCCATTATTCCCAGTTATTTGTATCCTGTCTCATCTATGTGTTTGATGTTGCTCCCATCTGGTAGCTTTATCCCTTCAGTTCTCGTTACTTTGCCTTTTTGTATGTTGACTAAGGCGCATTTTTCTATTCCAAACTCCATCCTGATGTCCCCAGATACAATCCTTGCAGTCTGGATTAGGGTATATATTTCCTTGATGCTCTTACCATACAGCTTGATGTCGTCCATGAACATCAGATGGTTGATTCTGTTGCCTATTATTATTATTATTATTATTATTATTATTATTATTATTATTATTATTATTATTATTGGAGAAACAAACCACAGTTATGTAAGTGTACATATATTTTGATTTAAAACCTTAAGCATAGCTTTCGGGAATCTGTTCGGTTCCCTTTATTGATAAGGGGAACCGAACAGATTCCTGAAAGCTATCCTTAAGGTTTTAAATTTAAATGTATGTACACTTACATAACTGTGGGTTTGTTTCTCCATTTGAAGACTCGTGCTACTATGAGGATTTTATTATTATTATTATTATTATTATTATTATTATTATTATTATTATTATTATTATTATTATTATTATTATCAGATGAAACCTGTTCATACGGAACAAGCCCACCACAGGGGTCAAGTGGCTTGAAATTCAAGCTTCTAAAGAATATTAAGGTGTTCATTAGGAAGAAGTAAGACGAGGTAATGGGAAATACAGAAAGAAGAGACCCAACTTATCTTTAAGAAATTAATCACGTAATTAAAAAATAAATAAAAATGTGTTAAAATGCGAAGAGTACAGTATTAAGGTGGTAATATATTGCGCCTTCAAATTGGAAGACTTCCTCTGGGATGCAGTTCCTCAGTCCAATGGTGGGGGGAATAAAGGACCTCTGGAACTGAGAAATTCGACAACGGGGCACATTTACTGTATATTGGTAGTTTATACGTAAAATCATCTATCTATAACAAAATAACGTTACATTCATACTTTTCAGACTCCATAAGCATGAACAGAAAAGCTACGATTTTTTTAAATTCTCACAGAAAAAAAATTGTTTTTTTTTTTTTTTTTTTTTGTTTTTTTTTTAAGAGTGGGGAAGCTGTATAGGACTCACGATATTAGCATATCTATTCAAAAGGCTTACGTTAGAGTGCTGGCGGAACTAAAAGACTACATATTTTTCAAAATAAAATATAAAACATCTCGTAATTTTTTTTCTTTTTTCAATATGACATGTATTGCATAAAAACTGCATAGAAAACAAATACATAAGTCGACATAATTTTTCCTAAATACAACAGGACGTTCTTAATAACATTTGAGCAGGTGCTTGGAATATAAAAATAAATCAGTTAAATAACTTATTAACATGAAAAGTTAGGTCTGCAGTATGTTTTTTTTATCTTGACACAATGACTTTTAGTCCATTAAAAACTAGTGCGCACTATGATAAAAAAAAAAAATACTCTAAAAGAATATCATAAATATTATAATTGCAAACACACACACACATATATATGTATGTATGTACGTGTGCATGTACCTAATATATATATATATATATATATATATATATATATATATATATAATATATATATATATATATATATATATATATGTGTGTGTGTGTGTGTGTGTGTGTGTGTGTGTGTGTATACATGTGTGCTTTAATGTGCCTAGGTAACCCCTGCTTACCATAGTTTTTCACTTTTATCATATAAAGTTGTGTTTTTTTTATATAAGCCTAGTAGTACTATTATTATTATTGTTGTTGTTGTTGTTGTTTTAATCCAAGATGTAAGCATACTCTCAAAACTAAGAACAGAAAATGAAATTTTAAAAGATGAAGCATACATTATAAAAAAAAATAAATAAAACATAATATAAACAAGATTAATAACAATGTCAAAACAGTGAATAAATATAAAAAAATATATATATCAAGTAGGACTTGCGTCTATTTGCTCACCGGAACAGAAATCCTTTGCGCGAAGCTTGAACTTCTCAAGTTCCAACGGTTAAACTACGCGGTTAGGAAGGACAGTCATTTCGGAATTCGCTCACGGCCGAAAGATTGAACTTCAGTAAAGCAGTTCTCTGTACTTAACCTCGTACAGAGGACAAGACAAGACTGTTGGAAGTTAGCTGAATGTCTGGCCCTGCTCACTGGATGGTGATCGTGGTTTAGTCTGGGAATATCTGAATGCAAAGGATGGTCATAATCGCTGAATATCTTACGCGGAATACGCGGTTAGCCACATCAGAGATATAATCATTTAGTAAACTTACCAGTTCAAGATGCAAAGCTATAGAGAGCCACGCACATCAAAAGCGTTACGAAGATAGCTCCCCAAGGATAATGTCTCTAAAAAATATTTGAAGAATGTCTCAAACAAGCACATTAAAAGCGTTCCGAAGATATTTCCCAGAGGATGATGTCTCTAAAAAATCTTTGACGAACGTCTCAGTTTATTGATTTATGGATACGTTTCTCAAAAGTGATTTCGTAATCGTGGATGGAATTAAAGAAGCACTGATGATGCAATTTGAGTTTTGTTAAGGTTTAGCTCACTCCTGCAATGCCTTGAAGAGAGGTTCACCATCCGCATATCGCCCCCCCGGGAGATGAGATTGATGCAAATAGAGTACCATCATCTGCACAAGCGAAAGTTTATTTTCTAAGGTTAAACCGCATATTGCCACCTCGATGGCCGCGAGTTCGGTTCTCGGGCATTCCATTGAGGTGTTAGAGATGTGTATTTCTGGTGACAGAAATTCACTCTCGACGTGGTTCGGAAGTCGCGTAAACCCGTTAGGCCCGTTGCTGAATAAACCACTGGTTCCATGCAACGTAAAAACACCATACAAACAATCAACATATTGGGCATATATAATATAAAAGTAATAGGCTCAAAATGCTACCCCGCGGAACACCAGAGACAGAAATTCAGACCAGTGGCCTTTAGCGACTAATATTTTTACGTGAAACATACTTATGATGTACTGCATACTACGAAGGTCTATTGTCTGTATAGTTTTTGGATTTATATTGATTGATTGATTTTGAGTTTTCTGGCGTCACATGTACCGTTCTGGATTTAGAAAAGTACGAAGGATATGGGGAATAGGAATGATGGAGATGAAGGAGGAGTAGGAGGAGGAGGAGGCGTGGGAGGAGAGATGGAGGGAGCTAGGAGGAGGAGGAGGAGTGGGAGGAGAGATGGAATGAGCGAGGAGGAGGAGGAGGAGGAGGCTGAAAAGAAGGAGTCGGAGGAGAGATGGGGGGAGCAAGGAGGAGGAGGAGGAGGAGGAGGAGGTGGAGGAGGCAGAAAAGGAGGAGGAGTGCGCTTATGTCTGTCCCTTGAAAATTAGTGATGTAGCTAAACTCGACAGATATTTACTCCCTAAATGTTCACTAATCTCTTCGAAGACAATACTCAAATTATTATTATTATTATTATTATTATTATTATTATTATTATTATTATTATTATTATTATTATTATTATTATTATTATTATTCGAAGAAGAAGAACCCTATTCAAATGATATAAGCCCACATGGGCCATTGCTTCCGATATACGTTTTGACCATTAGCAGACTTATATATTTTTTCCTGTTTTCTTGAAACCTGAAGACAATAGTTGAATTATTATCATTATTATTATATTATTATTATTATTATTATTATTATTATTATTATTATTATTATTATTATTATTATTATTATTATTATTTTTATTTATTTTTTTTTTTTTTTGCTCTATCACAGTCCTCTAATTCGACTGGGTGGTATTTATAGTGTGGGGTTCCGGGTTGCATCCTGCCTCCTTAGGAGTCCATCACTTTTCTTACTATGTGTGCCGTTTCTAGGATCACACACTTCTGCATGAGACCTGGAGCTACTTCAGCCTCTAGTTTTTCTAGATTCCTTTTCAGGGATCTTGGGATCGTGCCTAGTGCTCCTATGATTATGGGTACGATTTCCACTGGCATATCCCATATCCTTCTTATTTCTATTTTCAGATCTTGATACTTATCCATTTTTTCCCTCTCTTTTCTCTTCAACTCTGGTGTCCCATGGTATTGCGACATCAATGAGTGATACTTTCTTCTTGATTTTGTCAATCAACGTCACGTCTGGTCTATTTGCACGTATCACCCTATCCGTTCTGATACCATAGTCCCAGAGGATCTTTGCCTGATCGTTTTCTATCACTCATCAGGTTGGTGCTCGTACCACTTATTACTGCAAGGTAGCTGATGTTTCTTGCACAGGCTCCAGTGGAGGGCTTTTGCCACTGAATCATGCCTCTTTTTGTACTGGTTCTGTGCAAGTGCCGGGCATTCACTTGCTATGTGGTTTATGGTTTCATTTTTCGTATTGCACTTTCTACATATGGGAGAGATGTTATTTCCGTCTATCGTACTTTGAACATATCTGGTTCTTAGGGCCTGATCTTGTGCCGCTGTTATCATTCCTTCAGTTTCCTTCTTTAGCTCTCCCCTCTGTAGCCATTGCCAATTGTCATCGCTGGCTAGTTCTTTAGTCTGTCTCATGTATTGTCCGTGCATTGGTTTGTTGTGCCAGTCCTCTGTTCTCTCTGTCTTTCTCCTGTCTCTGTATATTTCTGGGTCTTCGTCTACTTTTATTAGTCCTTCTTCCCATGCACTCTTTAGCCACTCGTCTTCACTGGTTTTCAGATATTGCCCCAGTGCTCTGTTTTCAATGTTGACGCAGTCCTCTATACTTAGTAGTCCTCTCCCTCCTTCCTTTCGTGTTATGTATAGTCTGTCCGTATTTGCTCTTGGGTGTAGTGCTTTGTGTATTGTCATTTGTTTCCTGGTTTTCTGATCTATGCTGCGGAGTTCTGCCTTCGTCCATTCCACCATTCCTGCGCTGTATCTGATTACTGGCACTGCCCATGTGTTTTTATGGCTTTTATCATATTTCCTCCATTGAGTTTTGACTTGAGTATCGCCTTGAGTCTCTGCATATATTCTTTCCTGATCGTGTCCTTCATCTCTTGGTGTTTTATATCTCCTCCTTCCATTATTCCCAGGTATTTGTATCCTGTCTCATCTATGTGTTTGATGTTTTTTTTTTTTTTTTTTTTTTTTTTTTTTTTTTTTTGTGTTGCTCCCATCTGGTAGCTTTATCCCTTCAGTTTTCGTTACTTTGCCTTTTTGTATGTTGACTAAGGCGCATTTTTCTATTCCAAACTCCATTCTGATGTCCCCAGATACAATCCTTACAGTCTGGATTAGGGTATCTATTTCCTTGATGCTCTTACCATACAGCTTGATGTCGTCCATGAACATCAGATGGTTGATTTTGTTGCCTCTTTTCTTGAGTTGGTACCCGGCATCCATCTTCTGTAGTACTTTTGTCATGGGAATCATGGCTACTACGAAGAGTAGTGGGGACAGTGAGTCGCCCTGGAAGATCCCTCTCCTGATATTAACCTCTGCTAGTCTTATTCCAGAGCTTGTAAGTATTGTATTCCAGTTGCGCATTGTATTTTTGAGGAAGCTGATGGTATTTTCCTCTGCCCCATATATTTTCAGGCATTCTATTAGCCATGTGTGTGGTATCATGTCGAAGGCTTTCTTATAGTCTATCCATGCCATGCTTAGGTGTGTTTTCCTTCTCCTACTGTTCTTCATTACCATTTTGTCTATCAGGAGCTGGTCTTTTGTGCCCCTACACTTCCTTCTGCAGCTTTGTGTATTGTCATTTGTTTCCTGGTTTTCTGATCTATGCTGCGGAGTTCTGCCTTCGTCCATTCCACTATTCCTGCGCTGTATCTGATTACTGGCACTGCCCATGTGTTTATGGCTTTTATCATATTTCCTCCATTGAGTTTTGACTTGAGTATCGCCTTGAGTCTCTGCATATATTCTTTCCTGATCGTGTCCTTCATCTCTTGGTGTTTTATATCTCCTCCTTCCATTATTCCCAGGTATTTGTATCCTGTCTCATCTATGTGTTTGATGTTGCTCCCATCTGGTAGCTTTATCCCTTCAGTTCTCGTTACTTTGCCTTTTTGTATGTTGACTAAGGCGCATTTTTCTATTCCAAACTCCAATCTGATGTCCCCAGATACAATCCTTACAGTCTGGATTAGGGTATCTATTTCCTTGATGCTCTTACCATACAGCTTGATGTCGTCCATGAACATCAGATGGTTGATTTTGTTGCCTCTTTTCTTGAGTTGGTACCCGGCATCCATCTTCTGTAGTACTTTTGTCATGGGAATCATGGCTACTACGAAGAGTAGTGGGGACAGTGAGTCGCCCTGGAAGATCCCTCTCCTGATATTAACCTCTTCTAGTCTTATTCCAGAGCTTGTGAGTATTGTATTCCAGTTGCGCATTGTATTTTTGAGGAAGCTGATGGTATTTTCCTCTGCCCCATATATTTTCAGGCATTCTATTAGCCATGTGTGTGGTATCATGTCGAAGGCTTTCTTATAGTCTATCCATGCCATGCTTAGGTGTGTTTTCCTTCTCCTACTGTTCTTCATTACCATTTTGTCTATCAGGAGCTGGTCTTTTGTGCCCCTACACTTCCTTCTGCAGCCTTTCTGTTGGTAGGGGATGGTGTTTGTCTCCTCTAGGTAGTTGTATAGCCTTTCACTGATGATACCTGTTAGTAACTTCCACATTATTGGTAGGCAGGTGATAGGCCTGTAGTTACTGGCTATATTTCCCTTACTCTTGTCTTTTTGTACTAAGGATGTTCTTCCTGTGGTCATCCATTTGGGTGCTTGGTGATGTGAGATACAATGCTGGAGTTGTTCTGCTATTCGTGGGTGTAGGGCCTTGAAGTTTTTGAGCCAGTATCCATGGACTTCATCGGGACCTGGGGTTTTCCAGTTTGGCATTTTCTTTAGTTGGTGTCTGACTGTGTCTGTCGTGATCTCTGTGAATCTTTGTTTTATTCTCCCTGTTTCTTCTTCCTTGACTTCCTGGAGCCATGTTGCATGTTTGTTGTGTGATACCGGATTGCTCCATATGTTTTCCCAGAGTCTCTTACTTGGTTCGGCTTCAGGGATTTCTGGGTGGTTGTCTTCCCCTCTTAGTTGGCTGTATAGTCTTTTCTGGTTGGTTCCGAATAGTTTGTTCTGTTGGTATCCCTTATTCCTGTTCATGTACCGTTGGATCTTGTGTGCTTTGGCCTTAAGCCTCTGTTTTACATCTTCTATTGTGTTGTTTAGTCCCATCTCTTGTACTTTGTATTTCTCGTTGAGTTCCTCCTTTGTTTTCTTGCTTCTTAGCCTTTTTTCTGCCATCTCTTTCAGTTTACTCAAGTCAGATCTCATCACCATGATTTGCTTTTCCAGGCGCCTTTTCCAAGGAGGTTGCTGTTTTGGTTTCTGTTGGGTTGGTTGTGACGGTGGTGTTGGTGTTCGAATCCCCATCAGTTCTGCTACTAATCTTGCTCCTGCATATGTCAAGTTATTTGTTTCTGTGATACTGGTGGTGTGTATTAGGCCCATTATTTCATTGACCTCACTTGTTTTCTCCCTTAATTTCTTGGTGTTGTAGGCTTTCATGGTGGGGATCTTTGTTCTCTCTGTATCTGGCTCCATCCATTGTCTAATCTTTTCTACCCATTCCGTCCTCTCTGTTACTTCGTCGGTGTTTCTTCGTGTGTCGTTGTTTGATACTTCATCCTCCCTGTCGCCTTCTGTGGCATCGTCTCTCAGTTCGTCTTCGTGTAATTCGTTGTCGTGTGACATTTCCCTTTCCAGTTCTTCTCTTTCTGTTGGGGAGAGCCAGTTCTTTTTCTTTATGTTCCTTACTTGATCTGCCAGCCTCTGCTCTGTTTGGGGGGTGTTATTCCTCTCATTCCAGATGTTGATCAATCTTCTTCTATATCCTCTCTCCGTCGGGTTGCTTCTGATGTAGCATCTCCATATTTCCTTATTTTCTTCTCTTGTCCATTTCTTCCTTTTTGCCTCTGTAGCTCCAATCTCAGGCTGTTGATTACTTTCGTTGTGGTGATCAGTTGCTGGATGACGACCTCCAAGTACCTGACCGTCTTCCCCTTCAATTGGGTTGAATACCTGGTTGCCGGACGAAGCTCCTCTGTTGCCAGAGGTTCCATTTACGTCGTTGTCGTTTATTCCTTCATTTCTTTCCATCATTGCTGAGTTTTGCTATTTAACCCATAGCTGGACCTACCCCATCAGGGATAGGTACTCATTTACAGCTGAGTAGACTGAGGAAATTATGGTAAAGATCCTTTCCCAAGGAATCAACGCTGAGGAGAGCGGTCACCCATCCAACGACTGACCAGCCCCAATGTTGCTTAACTTGACTTAAGTCTATTGAAGACCTAACCAACTCCTCCACGGCGCCACATATTATTTTTATTTTATTATTTTATTATTATTATTATTTTATTATTTATTTATTATTATTTATTATTATTATTTATATTATTATTATTATTATTATTCAGAAAATGAACCCTACTTAAATTGAACAAACCCACAGGAGCCATTGCTTCCGATATACGTTTTGACTATCAGCAGATTTTATATATTTTTTCCGTTTTTCATGAACTCTCACTGACGGTAAGAGTAAAAATATAATTCGCCCATAAGTTTTTTTTCTTTCAGTGACGTGGTCGGGTAATTTATGAGAAAAAGTTGGTGATAATTTATCTGAAATTTCACATTTTACCTTGCTTATGTCCTTAGAGCTGGTAAAAATCATTTGTTTGCTAAGCCAACCTTTGCTGCAATATCATACTAATTAGAAAAAAAATGTCAAGAGTGAATTAAATTATAAATAATGTCAGAGATACTCACATCTTTATGTATCACAATTTTAATCCAAGCATTTTGCCCTCTGCTTTTTATTAATAATAATAATAATATTATTAAAATAATATCAATAATAATAATAATAATAATAATAATAATAATAATAATAATAATAATAATAATAATAATAATAATAATAATAATAATAATAATATGTTGTTGTTGTTGTTAGAAGACCCTGTTTTAGTCGAATACTGTTAAAAAGAATGGCAGAATTAAGCGATTTGATCTTATATATTTTTTTTTTAGATAAAATCAACTTGCTTAATTCTGCCATTCTTTGTAATAATAATAATAATAATAATAATAATAATAATAATAATAAAATAATAATAATAATAATAATATCGACATGTTTCTGCCATCTCCCTGGCCATCATTTGGACGTTGCAAGGGACGTTCTGATAATAATAATAATAATAATAATAATAATAATAATAATAATAATAATAATAATAATAATAATAATAATAATAATAATAATAAAATAAATCCTAGAAACGGTGCGCATAGTAAGAAGAGAGATGGACTACTAAGGAAGCAGGATGCAACCCGGAACCCCACACTATAATTACCACCCAGTCTAATTGAAGGCCTGTGATAAACCAAAAAAAAAACTAAATAATAATAATAATAATAAATAATAATAATAATAATAATAATAACAGAAGTACTGCCAATTGCTTATACATTTCCTGTCAGATGAGGGTCGTTTTCACTCTAATTTCACATTTCTACTAATAAGTAATTTCGGGGCTTTTAATATTTCAAGAAACAAAAAGCAACCTCAACATAAAGACGTCCATTAATGTAGAACGATATAACCCTGCTCCAACCCCCCCCCCCAACCCCCCCCAAAACAAACCCCCCCCAAACCCCCCCCCCCCCCTTCCATTTTGTCCTCTCACTTTCCATAATGATTTCCAGGAATCGTGGAATTGCATTTCCCCTTCGTAGTCATAATGGAACGTCCTGTTCATGAGAAGTCCTCTGAATATCAAAGGATTTTAAAAAGTGCTAGAAGTTCACTGCATCTTGCTTTTATATATATATATATATATATATAATATATATATAATATATATATATACTATATATATATATATACACTATATATATATGTATATATATATAATATATATATATATATATATATATATATATATATATATATATATATATATATATATATAGATATATATATATATATATATATATATCTATATATATCAATTCAAGCTACAAATGTCCTTTAATATCTAATATTCCAAAAATGAGAAAAGCTACAACCTTCAATTATTTTTTATTGAATTCTAAATTAAATTGCGCACATTTTCATATATAAAACTTTATGTAACGGCTAATTAAAATGGGTGCAAACATTACCACAATCGCACGTATGATTTTTTCGGAAGAGTTACCGCGCGGACGTAAAGAAAATGTTATTTTTTTCATAAATTCACCATAAATCGAAATATTGTGCTAGAGACTTCCAATTTGTTGCAAACTGAAGGTAAATGCTTGAATATTACTAGAATATAAGCGGTTTAGCTTACAATTGCGTTTTTCGACCATTTCGGTAGAGTCAAAGTTGACCGAAGGTTGAAAATTTGTCACTTATCATTTTTAATATGAAAATATTTCAAAATTGATAAAAGCTAAAACCATGGGTTGTTTTTAGTTGTATTGTGCATGAAATTGCGCATATTTTCATATATAAAACTTTATGTAACGGCTAATTTAAAATGGTGCAAACATTTTACCACAATTGCATGTATGATTTTTTCGGAAGAGTTACCGCGCGGACGTAAGGAAAAAGTTTTTTCATAAATTCACCATAAATCGAAATATTGTGCTAGAGACTTCCAATTAGTTGCAAAATTAAGTTAAATGATTGAATATTACTAAAATATTAGAGTTTTAGCTTACAATTGCGTTTTTCGACCATTTCGATAGAGTCAAAGTTGACCAAAGGTTTAAATTTTGGCACTTATCGTTATTTATATGGAAATATCTCAAAACTGATAAAAGCTACAATCATGAGTATTTTTTTGTTGTATTTTTCATACAAATGCGCACATTTTCATATATAATACTTCATGTAACGGCTAATTTAAAATGGTACAAAAATTATGTCAAAGTGACGAAATAATTTCCGAGATGTGTCACAGATACTTTTTTAGTGCGGCAAGAAAGAAATTCGCGATTGTTGCGCGCCTGCGTAACGATTGTAAACAAAACAACACCTTGATCCGTGAACTCCCAGCATCCCCCAAGGCGCGTGATTCAAGAGTTTTGGCTGGTAGGCCTAAAAGTATTTTTCCGCGCCAATTTGTTTTAAATAAAAACTTTTGTATGTCGACGTAAAATCACGTCCAGTCGGCACCCCAGAGACAAAAAATGTCGACGTAAAATACGTCCAGTCGGCGTTAAGGCTAGTAGCGGGGATAACAGTTTAGTAAGATATTTAGATAGTTTTTATAAGCAATTGGATCCCACAGTACTATAATTGGGCGCATAGGTTTGTTTTCCTTATGAGTTTTGACTAGGCCATATAAATAAGGTCATGAGGGACACTTTACAGTTAACTTACACAAAAGTTCTTTTTTATCTTTAAGAATTTGTTTGATATTGATATTAAAGTTTTTTATTACTTGGTCCAACGGATTTTTTGCGAGTTTTTTGTAAGTTATTTCATCCTCTAGTAAAGTATGCATGCGTGATATGTAGTCAGTTTTGTCAAGAACCACTAAACTATTGGATTTATCAGCCTTGGTAATGTGTAAGATATTATCATTCTTCAATTCTTTTAAACTTTTTCTGTAGCGAGCGGGGAAGTTATTTTCATGATAGGCATACGTAGCACTATATGTCATGCCTTTGATAATGTCTAAATGATTTTGTGGTAGGTCATAGTATTTTTCAAACTTATATAGTGAGACCTACCACAAAATCATTTAGACATTATCAAAGGCATGACATATAGTGCTACGCATGCCTATCATGAAAATTACTTCCCCGCTCGCTACAGAAAAAGTTTAAAAGAATTGAAGAATGATAATAGCTTACACATTATCAAGGCTGATAAATCCAATAGTTTAGTGGTTCTTGACAATACTGGCTACATATCACGCATGCATACTTTACTAGAGGATGAAATAACTTACAAAAAACTCGCAAAAAATCCGTTGGACCAAGTAATAAAAATTTTAATATCAATATCAAACAAATTCTTAAAGATAAAAAAGAACTTTTGTGTAAGTTAACTGTAAAGTGTCCCTCATTACTTTACTTATATGGCCTAGTCAAAACTCATAAGAAAACCAAACCTATGCGCCCAATTATTGGTACTGTAGGATCAATTGCTTATAAACTATCTAAATATCTCTCTCTCTCTCTCTCTCTCTCTTCTTCTCTCTCTCCTTCTTATGCTCTCTCTCTCTCTCTCTCTCTCTCTCTCTCTCTCTCTCTCTCTCTCTCTGGATCGATATTCTCTCTCTCTCTGGATCGATATTCTCTCTCCCCTTTCTCTTGCTCGATATATATATGTATTTATATTTTCTTTCGTCTTTTCATTAATAATAATTTTTTGGGAATATTTGTGTAAAATCATGATATTAAATTGTATATGCTCCCGTGTTTTTTCAAAATGTAATGTTTTCTGGAAGAATCACCTGTTTACTGCGTGTATCCTTCATGGTGTGGCAACCCTCAGGCGGCTCCTCCTTTCTGTAGAGTGAAAATCGCCCTTATTGCTAATCTTGTAGTGTCAGTTTGGATATTAAGCCTTCTTTTGACTATGTTGTTCTCTGTTAAATCAGTTTGCCTTCAGCAAAGGGTCCGAACAGGACCGAAAGTACTCGGCTATCTCGCTGTTTCATTTTTTCCTTCGTGGCAAAAAACCTTTATTTATACATAGCATCACGTTTTATATACTTTGTGATCAAGATATTCATATATTATATATATATATATATATATATATATATATATATATATATATAATATATATATATAGTATATATATATATATATAATATATATATAATAATATATATATATATATATTATATATATATATATATATATATATATATATATATATATATATATATATACATACTTCATCCAGATCAAGGGCAGGAATTCAGAAGCAGAAGACACAGTATCCATTTATTCCAAGCTTTCGTGATTCATAATCACATCATCAGGGATATCTACAACAATAAAATACAATATATCAATGTAAAATTAAAAGAGCTATATACAAAACTTTAATTTTAAAAGCGGACGAGGAACTGATAAAAATGAAATAAAAAAGTAAAATTGTTAAGAGCAGAAAACATACGTGAACAAAGACGCACTTAGAAACAAAATAGTAAAATTCAAAACACATACTTAAATGCAGACACACTTAAAAAAAAAAATTGCTAATAATAAATGAATAAAATACTGGAGGTTAACCTACCATTACAGAGGATAAAGACGCACTAAGAACAAAACATACAAAAATTTTTGAGAGAGGCAAAGAGGTTAAGAAAGATACCAAGGGAACAGCGGTTGTTTGGCAGTTCAGAGAAGGAACTCGTTGTTTAATAATTTAATGTTTCGAGGATAAGTAGTTCTTGTGGGTTGTTTGTATAACCAATGATCTTAAAATCTTCATAGATGATTTCAGTTTTGCATTTAATTGTATGGCCACGTATATTAGAGGATTCTGGATTTGTCAATCGACATCCGGTTCTATAACTTATTCCTCTATGGGAATCGGCCCTCACCCTGAGAAGCCGCCTGGTGGATCCAATATATTTTCCCAAATTACATTTAGGACAGTTGTACTCGTAGACACACCAGACGACATCAAAGGCGGTAGCCGATCCTTTGAATCTGAAAAAGAGAGCCAATATTTTTAGGGTTCTTGGGTATTAATTTTATATTGATTGGCTCTCTTTTCATTTTAAAAGCGGACGAAGGAAACTGATAAAAAATGAAATAAAAGTAAAATTGTTAAGAGCATAAAACATACGTGAACAAAGACGCACTTAGAACAAAATAGTAAAACCAAGACTTAAATTTAGAACATTTAGAAATGTTCTAAATTTAAGTCTTGGTTTATTTAAACTTGATGCTTTCATAATGAAAAAAGTTGTAGATAAATATAAGCAACAAAATTAATATATTCAGTTTTTTACATGTTTTGGACTGTAAAGATACTTTGTAATTTCGGTTAGGGTCAGAATCTGTTTAAGTTTGTGACCGTGTGATATCCGATAATCCTGGATTATCCCTTTTAATTCTTACCCTTTTGATAATTAACCATCTGGTATTCCTGATCTTGTTTGTACCTGATGGGCCCTTCCTCTCCGATTGTACTTTAGTAGCTCCTTGACGATGTCTTAATAAGACGAAAGCGCTTGGATTTCTGACTGCTTATATATATATATATATATATATATATATATATATATATATATATATATATATACATATATATATATATATATATATATATATATATACCATATATATATATATATATAAATATATAATATATATATATATATATATAATCTTACTGCTAAATGATATTTTTTGGCCAATTAATTTATTGACTTATTGTTTAGTAAGCTATAAACATGGTCGGCACTTCAATTTAATATCAAAAGCATCTAACCCATCATCCAATTGTTATCATTTGTCAAATTTTTATAAATCAACATGATTTATCGCTTCATGAATCATTCTACTCCAATGTTGCATTTCCCATTGCATGAGCATGAACTCTGGTAGGATATGCGATGCCGACACTGTCTTTTACAGTAATGTTGACAATCAGCGTAACACCATTCAGCCAATCCTTTTTACTTGCAATTAATGCGCGCTCATCAGGGATCACTGAACACCAATATATGCGTTGCAGCGCACACTCTCATTTGGAAATGACAGAGAAATTGAATTGAATACGAGAAAAAAATAGAATCGAGATGGATTCAAAGAAGTTTTTTTCTCAATAAAAACAAAATAGAAAATAAAAAACTTTACTGAAACGAGATGGCTTCAAACAGGTTTTTTTTTTTTTTTTTTTTTTTGCTCTCAATCGAGAAGAAATATAAGAAACGGGAGACCTCATTTGCTTTAATTACGTATCGAGTCGAATTGAACGGAGTCTGGGAAAGAGAAGTAAGTAAGAAAAAAATAAAGCGTTTCTTCTCTAATGATGAGGGGAGATGAGATTCTGTGGCAGGACTTGTCGTTCTTTCATTTATTAGACGGGTGGAATTATTGTGCGTTTTTTATTTATCGTTTTCACCCTGGAAGTACTTACGTATAAGTATGCGTCTGTTTCTGTCGATATATATATATATATATATATATATATATATATATATATATATATATATATGTGTGTGTGTGTGTGTGTGTGTGTGTGTGTGTGTGTGTGTGTATGTATATATATTTCTGATAACATATGGCGCATTTATTTTAATTTTCGTTAGTGAAACATCGCTCTATTGACCGTAGATTTTAACACGCGCCCCAAGAAAGCTGGGGGTCGGATCACGCCTTGTTTTTTTAATTTACTTTCATTCTATGATTAGACCATGCTTTCAGTATATAAACTGCGTCAGCAACCCTTTCTGAATCAGACAGATCCGTGGAATTGTCCATAGATTTCGTCTTTATGTCGACCCTCACAATAGAGACTTGTTTTTATATAATATATATATATACACACACACACACACACACACATATATATATATATAGGTATTATATATAATATATATATATCTATATATATTAAATATTTAATATTTATATAAAAATATATTGGAAAAGAATCCAGAAAATATTTTAAATTCCATACATACTAAAAGCCGAATTTAACTCGAATGCTCTCTCTCTCTCTCTCTCTCTCTCTCTCTCTCTCTCTCTCTCTCTCTCTCTCTCTCTCTCTCTTTGCCGATACAACGGTTCATTTCCAAATGCAGGTTGGAACTTCCTGGATGGTCGTATCTCTCCTGTATTCGAAATCTGGTATTTGTTTTCCGGCCTCCGTGTCCCACAGAGTGTTCAGGGCTCCATTTTGGCAGATGACGTAAGACGAAAGTATTTTATAACTCTGGACTGTGTTAGGTGAAGGTCTGGTCATATGTAAATCGTGAGAGTAAAGAAAAATATTTTTCTGTTCTAAAATGTCTTGATATTTTTGAGAGTTGGAAAAACAAACTGTTCATAAAAATATGACAGATTTTCGCTTACTCGGTTAGCAAGCCTACAAACTATTTTGTTGTTGTTGTTGTTTTTTTTCTTGTTGGGGGGGGGGGGGGAGATGAGAAAGGTATATGGTAAGGTTAAATAGGTATGAAAAAGGTTTTTCGCGTTGTGTTAAAAATACAGGAACTTTAGGATGGGATATTTACCATTTATTTAGTAGAATGAAAATGTAAAAAATGAATAATGTGCATGGTAAACACTACAGAACGATTATTCCTAATTGTTATTATAATAATTATGTATATCTACGAAGTAGTTGATGTGGATGTTCCTTGCTGGTGGAAAATAAAATCGTGAACCAACTTAGCTACGTTATATATATGCAAGGACAACACGGCATTAGACCAAAATGGTCTAACAAACGCCAAGAGCCCCCAAAAAATGGGGAATGATACAGGTGGCTCTCAATGGACTCTGATGATCATTATTCTCTATCATTATTACCATCATCATCACCAAAGAATGCCCATTTATGCCTATTTCTGGGCTCATTTGAAGCATCAAAGAATTCTCTCAATTGAAAGCGAGTCTGTATTATAAAAGCAAGTCTCTATTAAGAGGGTCGACATAAAGAGGAAATCTATGGACAATTCCACGGATCTGTCTGACTCAGAAAGGGTTGCTGACGCATATCATATACTGAAAGCATGAAGGTTCTATTCACAGAATGAAAATAAATTTAAAAAACAAGGTGTGATCCGACCCCCAGCTTACTTGGGGCGCGTGTTAAAATCTACGGTCAAAAGAGTATTGTTTCACTAACAAAAATTAAAATAATTGCGCCATATTTTATTAGAAATAATTGATCTGTACTTTATAATATGCACGTTATTTATTCTTTACATTTTCATTCTACTAATATATCATAATTCTTGTATCTTTAACTCAACGCGAAACACCTTTTTTCATACCTTATTCGACTTTCCATAGACCTTTCCTATCCCCCATCAAGAACAACTACAGCAACAGCAATAACAACAAAGCAGTTTGTAGACTTACTCCCCGAGTAAGCGAAAACCGGTTATCATGTTCTCTCCAGGTTATTTTAAGATCAAGTAGGCCATAGGTCGTAGAGAATTTATTGCAAACAGAGACCTTATTACTATTGATATTCTCACCACAGATGATTTTCTGGAAGGTTTTCATCATCAAGGATAATCTTATTTTCTAGGAAAACAAGATATTCTCACCACAGATGATTTTAGTCTAGAAGGTTTCCACCAAAGATAATCGCATTTTCTAGGATAACAATTGTCACCAGGGTGCGAGACAAGGATATAAAGTCTTGTCATAACCGACTGTATTATCAAATGAAATCAACGGATTATAGGAGAAGGAATGTGAAATAATCGTGATGGCTACGAGATTCAAGTCTGCTTTCGACTGAATAGCCGAAGACGTCGTCAAAGTATTGCTAAAGAGAAGACGAGCCTCAACTCAAAGGTAAGTCAAAGAGAGAGAGAGAGAGAGAGAGAGAGAGAGAGAGAGAGAGAGAGAGAGAACTCAAGGCCAAAGTGGCGTCTCGTTTGTCCCATTTGTCGATCTCAAAGCGGAGGAATCGTATTTGTCGAATTCAGACGAAGGAATGAGGCGAAAAGGAGCTGCCATCAAAACAGCCTGAAATTCCGCGTCTCGTTTCTCAAGTTCTTCAAATTCGTTTCTGAGGGCTTCCTTGGAAGACATTCCAAACGCTGTGAAGAGAAGAAGGACTGCGTTAAAAATCTCGGTCATTTCCTTGACCTTCCTGCAGCGAGATTCTTCTTCTTTCCTTCCTCTTCCCTAAGGTCGAAGAAGCTATATAGGAGGAAGGACTAAAAAGACTCACATTGGATACAAGAAGCAACTATAGTAGATTCACATCACCCGTGCATCTGATATCTAGCCCAGTCCCTTACGACGCTCCTGATTGGCTGTTGATAAGGTAATCACAGAGCTGGAAACTCTCAGTCTCTCTAGAGAATTCACATGGGCAGGATGTATGTTCCACCTCTCCTGAAGGATATTTTTGACAGACGTATCCCCCAGGAGAAGTGGAACATACATCCTGACTATGTGAACTCTCTCGAGAGACTGAGGGTTTCCAGCACTGTGATTGGCTTATCAACAGCCAATCAGGAGCGTCGTAATGGACTGGCCTAGACATCATATGCACGGTTGATGTGAAGCTACTGTAGTGAAATATGCGCCGAAGTGTCTTCGGCGCAATCAAGTTTTCTATACATCGTGTGATCAGGGCCACCGAAAATAGATGTATATCTTTCGGTGGTCTCGGCATAATGCTGTAAAAGCCGCGGCCCTTGAAACTTCAACCACATCCCAGTGGTGGCCTGGCCTATATCGTTGCTAGAAGCACGATTATGGTTAACTTTAACCTCGAATAGAGCTAAAACCTACTGAGGCTACGGGGCTGCAATTTGGTTCGTTTGATGATTGGAGGGTGGATGATCAAGAGTACCAGTTTGCAGCCCTCTAGCATCGTTAGTTTTTAAGATCTGAGGGCGGACAGAAATGGGTGCGGACGGACGGACGAAGTCCCCACAATAGTTTTCTTTTCAGAAAACTAACAACCAGAAGGAAAGAAATCTATCCTGCATTATAACTTTTTGAACGAATATGACACAATAGTTTTCTTTTCAGAAAACTAACAACCAGAAGGAAAGATATCTATATCCTCCGTGATAACTCTTTGAACGAAGACCCATTGTGGATATTCGCTGAAGCAAAGAGACGGTAACGAGGTATGCTGGGAGTCTCCCGCCACCCAGCTCGACCTTTGACTTGGAAAGAGGAGGAACGTCTGTTTGCCTTTCCAGACTATCAACGGAGAAGCACTCGAAGTCATTCTTAAAGGTGACACAACTGCTGCCATCGATGTCAGACCAGGCGATGAGTGGGACTTTGAGTCAGTCGAATTGAAGATTTGTGCTAAATCTCAGATGGTTAAACATTTACTAAAAAGTGATTTCAAAAAGAGGATTTGTGTTGAATTTTAATTAGTAAACGACTAACTAGGGATTTTGAGTCATTCGAACTGGAGATTTGTGTTAAATCTTAGACGGTAAACATTTACTAGGAAGTTATTTCAAAAAGAGGATTTGTGTTAAAATTTTAACTAGTAAACGACTAATTAGGGACTTTTAGTCAGTTGAATTGAAGATTTGTGTTAAATCATAGATTGTTAAACATTTTCTAAAAAAGTAATTTCAAAAAGAGGATTTGTGTTAAATTTTAACTAGTAAACGACTAACTGAGAAATACCTGTGTCAAATTGAAGCACGAATGTTTGTGGGTAGCTCGGAAAACCAGTACTTTATCTACACACCTGGATACACGAATATCAAAATAGATATACAAGTTAGGCTACTCGCTAGGTAGAGTCGAATGCATTTGTCTCCGGCGAGACCCCACCAACAAAATCATGCCTTGGAATCTTGTAATCATCATGAGACCAAGGAAATAACTGAATCCAATTCCATATAGATTTTGTTTCTGCACACGAGATGTTTCAGATTCATCAATATTTTACAAGTCACTGACATTTTTTTTTATGTTTGTACGCCCATTTTCTAGGTATATCTGGATTCTTATGTCAGAAGTTATTGGTCTCCTTCTTGAAGAAATATTGAATAGATTT
>NC_087219.1:29707079-29714579 GCF_015104395.2 Macrobrachium nipponense
ATAGTATACTTGATTCACAGTGCAACTGCTTTGAGGTTTTCCTCCTGCTAAACCTTTCAAACCTTTCACTGCCAATTTCCATTTCACCACTGAATGACCTCATAGGTCCCAGTGCTTGGCGTTTACCCTGACTATATTCAACTGAACCCAACCTAGTACTTGGCTTTATAGCCAATACTTCATAAATCATGAATCAGCACCATTAGGCCACTCTTCATTTACTCTTCATTTACCTTTGAGGTTATTGAAAGCTCATTTCTCTAAGTAATAAATCATTTAGCTACTGTACACACTATCTGTTAAGCACATATGAAATATTCATAATATAAAAGCTGTCACAACTTTATGACAATCATATTCAGAACAACCATCTTCATACGAAAATGAATAGACAAGAGTTCAGATATAGAACCAATCATTGTCTTGGCATCCCCAACCTTTTTGATAGTTTTATGAACAATGATTATTAACCCAGCCACAAGCAGGGCATCGAACTATAGTAGATTCACATCACCCGTGCATCTGATGCCTAGGCCAGTCCCTTAAGATGCTCCTGATTGGCTGCTGATAAGCCAATCACGGGGCTGGAAACTCTCATTCTCCCTCGAGAGGTCACATAGGCAGGATGTATGTTCAACCTCCCCTGAGGGATATACGTCTTTCAAAAGTATCCCACAGGAGAGGTGGAACATACATCCTGCCTATGTGAAGTCTAAGGAGAGACTGAGAGTTTCCAGCCCTGTCATTGGCTTATGAACAGCCAATCGGGAGCGTCGTAAGGACTCGCCTAGACATCAGACGCGCGGGTGTCGTGAATCTACTTTATAGTAAGGACAGCCACCTGCTGAGTTCGCTAAAGCAGGATTTCGTCCCAGTCATGAGGTGTGGTTAGCCTCACTCCTGGCTCGTGTCGGTTTTGCGTGAGGAAATCCTTTGTGAGAGATCAGTGGACTTTTTTCATAGGAACATGAATATTTGCAGTTGATTACCGGTACGAGTAGCTATAATTACTATGGCAACATAGAGTAATGAATGTCGTCCCGGAACTAATAATAATAATAATAATAATAATAATAATAATAATAATAATAATAATAATAATAATAATTATTATAATAATAATAATAATGAATCGGTTCACAGTGAAGTTTCTGGATTATAGTTTTAATTATTCCATTGCTCTTCTCGTCTTGTCTATAAAAATACTCAAGGGAAACAAATAATGCTGAATTAACGAATTACAATATATACGTATATATATGTGTGTACGTATATATATATATAGTATATATATCAATATATATATAGCAATTGAAACACCAGCAGGGAAGCGCCATCTACATATCAGTAAGGACACCAAGGCCAAAACCCGGACCCAGAACAGCATTTTGTACAACTTTATTGGGACATGTTTCGAGTAGTACTATCACTCGGTATCAACCTACAAAATTAAAATGTATGACATTTATAGTCCTTGCAATCAAATTTTACAATATAAAAATGATATGTATAAAAAATGATAAGAGTACGTTAAAAGATAGCTAATACTTAAAAAAAATTATAACTAAAATTGCTAAATGAAACAAATTGAGTAGATAAAATAAAATGAAGCAGAATGCAAATTTAAGTCACAAAAACGGATGGTACAAAAGAACAGTAAATATACTAAGTCGATATACAAACCAGCAGGATGCCAGACTAAAAACACAAAAGTGAGGTAACAGCTACATTTCTAGCCAAGGAAGGCTTTATCTTAACAGAATATAAAACTTCTAGAATGTCGAGGTCTGTAGCAAACTGGGCAGAGGTTAAAATAGAAAAATCATCGATATGTAAAGGGTGACCAGACTCCTCGCTGTGTGTTCCCTAATTGCACTATAACTAGGTCTTGTTAAGATAATTGCCTGTACGAAATGACCTACCAAGGTGCTCAAACCATCTCACCCAAGCTGATCTGTAGTTTTTCCGACGTAAGTGGCATCACAACCACTGCACTGCCATTTATAGATCAGATTGGAGCGAAGGCTTGTTGGTATAGGGTCTTTAATTTTAAAGAAATTTCCTAATTTATTTTGTAAAGTAAAATATATTTTGATATCTAGCTGAGGGTAACCAATGGACAAAATAGAAATTAATTGCTTTTTTAGATCGTAACTATGAGTTCCAGTAAAAGTTAAAGGTAAATAAATAACAGGTTTCTCTACGTTAGCAGTGGTTTCGGGTTGTTTGTTTACATACAATTTTGAAAGTTGTTTACCAATATATGTATTTACGTAATTCAACGGATAGCCATTGTTTTTTAAGAGTGACCTTAGAAATTCCAATTCTTCGTGTAAATTCAAATAGCTAGAACAAATTTTATATGCTCTGGTAACTAGCGTAAATATTAAATTCATCTTATATTTCAAAGGTGTAGCTGATTGAAATTTAGACATAAGACCTGTGAAAGTAGGCTTTCTAAAGACTGAAGTGTGAAATTTATTATTAAGATTTTTAACTTGAATATCTATGATTATCTTCGACTTCAGATGTAAATTCTATATTTATATGCTTACTATTAAGGTACTCTAAAAAACGAGGAATCTGGTCACGACTCTTAAAAATTAAGAAAGTATCATCAACATACCTCCTGTACAATAAGGGCTTAAAATCTAAAGGGCAATCGTCTAACCATTTTTTCTCCATAAAACACATAAAAGCATTAGCCAGAGATGGTCCTATACTGGATCCCATACTTGGTAGGTCATTTCGTACAGGCAATTATCTTACAAGACCTAGTTATAGTGCAATTAGGGAACACAGCGAGGAGTCTGGTCACCCTTTACATATCGATGATTTTTCTATTTTAACCTCTGCCCAGTTTGCTACAGACCTCGACATTCTAGAAGTTTTATATTCTGTTAAGATAAAGCCTTCCTTGGCTAGAAATGTAGCTGTTACCTCACTTTTGTGTTTTTAGTCTGCATCCTGCTGGTTTGTATATCGACTTAGTATATTTACTGTTCTTTTGTACCATCCGTTTTTGTGACTTAAATTTGCATTCTGCTTCATTTTATTTTATCTACTCAACTGTTTCATTTAGCAATTTTTAATTATAATTTTTTTTAAGTATTAGCTATCTTTTAACGTACTCTTATAATTTTTATACATATCATTTTGTTATTGTAAATTTGATTGCAAGAACTATAATGTCATTCATTTTAATTTTGTAGGTTGATAACGAGTGATAGTACTACTCGAAACATGTCCCATTGTACAAAATGCTGTTCCGGGTTTTGGCCTCGGTGTCCTTACTGATATATATATATATATATATATATATATATATATATATATATATATATGTATATATTTATGTATATATATATATATATATATATATATATATATATATATATATATATATATATATCGAATCTGCTGCTCTCTCTCTCTCTCTCTCTCTCTCTCTCTCTCTCTCTCTCTCTCTCTCTCTCTATATATATATATATATATATATATATATATATATATATATATATATATATATATATATATATATATATATGTATATATATATATATATATATATATATATATATATATATATTATATATATATCATATATATATATATATATATATATATATATATATATATATATATATATATATATATATATATATATATTATATATATATACATATATGTGTGTGTATATATATATATATATATATAAATATATATATATATATATATATATAATATATATATATATATATATATATATATATATATATATATATATATATATATATACTATATATATATATATGTATGTATATGGATGTATATATATGTATATATAAGAGAGAGAGAGAGAGCACGAGATTGTGTGTATGAATCAAAGAGAGAGAGACAGAGAAATAGACACAGACACAGATTTGTAGCTGTCAAAGAATCATGGAAGTCCCAGAAAACTCAACATAACTTCGTAACGGTTACCCCACTTTAATATTGTAAATATCAAAAGAAAAACAATTTTATTATTTATAATGATTCCCACTCCCTGAGGTTACCTGAATAAATGAGACCAGTTCTGAGAGAAGCTTCTGAAATCTGAGGTAAAACGAGCCGAGAAGGTTTTAAGCTTACTTAATGCGCGTGCTAAAATCTACAGTCGAATAGAGCGCTGTTTCACCAACGAAAATTGAAACAAGACGTTGTATTCTATTAGAAATAATTGTTCAGTATTGTTTAACATCCACATTATTTAATTTTTTACATTTTCATTCTAATAAATAAATCATAAGTATCCCATCGACTCTGAAATCGCAGCCAAACTCCTCACGATAACTTGACGAAGGAAGATATAAAAAAAACGGGAAGAGGCAGTGAAAAATCCCGTGAAATTCACCAAGAGAAAATATTTCTCTCACTCAGCTTTATCTAAAGAACTCCGGAGTCCCTTGGGTTTATGTTAAACGCCTTTGTGAGATCTCGAGGGAGTTTAACATGTCTGAAGGGAATCCATACCTCTGGAGACGGGGAAAATAAATAGCTTTGATGAAGAGGATTAACATAAAAAATATCATAATAGAAAGATTTGTCATTCTAAACAAAAATAATAATAATAATAAAAAAACGAGCAACAAATACAATAGTTCCCAGCTTTTAAATTAAACGATGATAGACTAAATACTAATTAACATAAATACCATAATAGAAAGGTTTGTTCTTCTAAAAACAATAATAATAAAAAAGTGCAACAACTTTTAAAATAAATGATGATAGACTAAATACTAATCAACATAAATATCATAATGGAAAGGTTTGCCATTCTAAAAAACATAGTAAAACGTGCAACAAATATAATAGTTCCCAGCTTTGAAATTAAATGATGATAGACTAGATGATAATCTTGTTTCCTGTCAAAAGCACCGACGCCCCTTTACAAGAACTCTGACATACTGGCACGTATAAGAGCCTGTGTGTCTGAGATTTTGTGTTCGAGAGAGAGAGAGAGAGAGAGAGAGAGAGAGAGAGAGAGAGAGAGAGAGAGAAGGGGTTGCCAGTGTTATTTCGCTTTGATTTTGACGGTAAGAATCTGATGATACAAATTTGATAATCATTGAGTGGACCCAAAAGTATAACATGAACATCTGCTATATCACGAAAAGTTTTCCATTATTTTTCCTCGTTTATTGCCCCCAGCAATAAATCAGGAGAAAATGCAAGGTTTTTCCAGAGAGCAATTAAACGCCTCCGACAAATTGCTGCCGTTTGTCACGCTTGAGAGAGAGAGAGAGAGAGAGAGAGAGAGAGAGAGAGACACCTAATCTATTTCGCAATATCCTACAATTGAGGTTTGACCTAATTCGCTTACAGATGAAAAAACATTCATTACGATAACTAACATATTGCTCTAAAGGGTTAAACCTCCTCGGATTACGTATTAATCCTTCTCTTCCGTTCAAATATATATATTTATACACACACACACACACACACACACACACACATATATATATATATATATATACTATATATATATATATATATATATATATATATATATAGTATATATTTTTTTTTTTTTTTTTTTTCAATAAAGGTCAGGAGAGGTGATGCAACCGTCCGGACGATATCGAGTCTTATTCGATGAACGAAAAGTAATTAGAGAGAAGAACTGCTTCAGGGCTTCGGAAATAAGTCAGTGGCCCCTGTGAGGGGCTTGTTTCATATGTATAGGCTTCATCTTCGGAATAATAATGATAATAATAATCTTCAGAACACAAGTTCGGGTCGTGATCGATTTCCGTTTAGCTGATTGGTTCTCACATCGAGTTACCGTGTCGTAACGAATGTTCCTACTATTTGTCAGTTCTCTTTTATGTCATGTATTGTATCTTTGACAAAATGCAAGAATGAAAATACAAGAATTAGCAGGTTTCATTATTTCCCATTTCTCATATGGGTTTAATTCATTTGGTAACTTTTTGAATTACATAAAAAAAAGTGTAGAAGTAGAAGGAACTTTTTGAATTACATCAAAAAAGTGAGAAGTTGAAGCAAAGTCTAAAATAAGGCGTGATACGACCTGCAGCTTACTTGGGGGCGCGTCCTAAAATCTACGGTCGAATAGAGCATTGTTTCACCAACGAAAATTAAAAATGAATACGCTATATTCTAGTATAAATGATATTTCAATACTGTTTAACATGCAATTATTTAATTTTTACATTTTCATTCTAATAAATAATTCATACATATCCTATACTAAAATTCGTGCATGTTTAACTCAACACGGAAAACCTTTTACAGACCTTTTTAGGCTTTTCCATAGACCTTTCCTACACCAACCCACAAAACAAGAACAACAACAAAGTAGTTTGTTGGATTAATCCCCGAGTAAAAGATAATCATTACCTTATTACTTCCTAGAATCACACGTTCAAGGACCGACCTCTCTGAAGCACTCGTGAATTAGCTAGACAAGACGGTCGTTTCAGCTCATTCCTAAATAACTATTCCAGTTTGAGCGGAAAAAATCCACACCAATTAAGATTATGACTTGGAACTGGAATCACAAAGGTAAATCATTACTACGCCTTGCCCCCTCATTGCTATGTGATGTTATTGCACAGTGGCAATTAATATTCTGCTTGCAATAATATTCGACACGAGTTCTCGTTTGTTTTAATTCTTGACAGATATGAGATATCGCGTCGGGGGTGAACTGCCAAAATTAGCATAATATTAATACCCGACTGGAGACTTCATTTGATTCGACATCACCGATTCACAGAAATTTATAGAATTTTGATTTTTTCTGTTTTCATCTCTTAAAACTTTTTGTTAAGGTTTCATTTATACAACTAAGCGTTTTCCACAAGTTATGCGTGAATAATCGTACAGCAGAGAATCTTTATCAAGATGAAAAACGACATCACTTTATTATAAAATTAACGTTTGTCTGTTTTTCACTTTTAGAACTTTTGTTCGGCCTTCATTGTACGAGCAACTGTTTTACGCAACCTACACTGTAATAATTTTACAGGAGAGAAACTTGATTAAGATGAAACGAACGTCAGTGTAGCATCAAATGCCCAACAAGAATAGAAACAACAGTAGAAACAACAGCACTAGGATTTATATAAACAACAACAGCAGATAATGATATTGACATCATTGACTTTAGTCGTTGTTTCAACAGCAATGGCAAAGGAAATCAGGCAGTAAAGATATTAACAACAAAACTAACTTTTCTTGAAAGATATTGACAAAAATGCAAGGTTTTCCTTTAAAGATATTGACAACAAAGCCAGGTCTCTTTTAAAGACACTGACAACAAAACCAGGTACCTTTTAAAGGTATTGGCAACAAAGCCAGGTTTTCTTTTAAAGATACTGACAACAAAGGCAGGTCACCGTTAAAGATATTAACAACAAAGCCAACCTTTCTGTAAAAAACAAAGCGCTGACAACAAAGCCCACCTTCTTGAAAGAGCTGACAACACTG
>NC_087219.1:29724579-29741907 GCF_015104395.2 Macrobrachium nipponense
TAACAGATTGATTATAGGCTACCTGATTTATTTATACATATACATATTGATTCAGATAAATATGATCAATATATGTGCACTTAATACAAATCATAAACATAAATGACTAATCTAAGTGATTAATCTATGTGCACTTTAAATAGATTCCTAGTGCGTACGTACACAGATATATAGTGATTCATTGATTAACTTCTATATTCTTCAAATAAGCATGCTGATAGATATATAATGATTGTGATACTGTACGGGTTCTGTTATTTACTGATACTTTATATATGGAATACATAGCCAAGGAGATACCTACTACACATTTATTTAGCGTCCCGAACAACTTTTCGCCCATTACATAGTTCCAGACAACCACCTAGAGCCAAATGAAATGGCCAATTCCAAAGGGTTCTAAAAACAAAGGAAAATTGCCTGGGCAGGGTCCGACGTTCTATTTTGCGCCTATACTTGTTCTTTGCATCCTATGCCCTACAAATACGTTCGCAATGAATAAAATCATCCCCAACACAAGTCCTGTGCCAGCAAACGTAGAGTTGAATACCCTCCTTGGTTTATAATTGTTGGAGGGATGTCCCTTTGTAGTCAATTCC
The DNA here is from genome assembly GCF_015104395.2 of Macrobrachium nipponense. Taxonomy (NCBI): domain Eukaryota; kingdom Metazoa; phylum Arthropoda; class Malacostraca; order Decapoda; family Palaemonidae; genus Macrobrachium; species Macrobrachium nipponense. The sequence goes on from NC_087219.1 coordinate 29,725,179, forward strand.
AACAGCTGTTGGACCATTCCGCATTAAAAACGAAATTAACGCTGGGATACGGGTGACGGTCCAGGAAATCCACGAAATAAGCCTGTTCACTTATGATGGTGCTTATTCCCTTCACATTGTAGGTGGTCGTTACTCCACTGCAGTCGTCCGCAGCGACGAACGGTTTTTTGAAGTTGTAGACGATCTGTCCGGGCATGCGACGTGAAACTCTCTCCTACTGCAAGGTGTAACCAGGTTCTGTTAATCAGCCTGTAAGTGAACATATACTTGCCACAAGGGTAAAGTAAATTCAGACAACATCCAAATATGGGAGGGAGACAGCCGTTAAGGACTAGACTTAATCCACATGAATTCGCTGATATATTATGGAATTCAAAATAGTCAGCTGTACAAACTTTTTTACCCATGGCATTATAACAATGAGAGAACCTATCCAGGTCTTTGACGACCGTAAAAATATCCATATTAACAGAGTTACCTTACTCGCTGTAATAGATACTACTTCAGTACCTTTAAATGATAGCCATGTATAAATTGGATATTTTTTTTTAACACTCCACCCACACGAGAAGAATGTCTGAAAAAACAGTACCAAAATTGAACAATATTAGTTTCATGTTGGAAACCTGCAAGATTGTAAAATATATGTAATTACTTATGTTAAATTAGATATTCCTTATTCAAAACTATTGAAAAAGGTTTCCATACAAATTTTATATATATTATTGACCCTGTAAGATCCATATAGGATTATTCGCATAGGTATACATTTTCACTTCTAGACTTCCTTACTTTAAAATTTTTTTTTTTATCATTGATTACGAATATAAACCATCGGAACAAACAGTAACCCAGTAGGTTTTGATATGTGTTTGAACTTTTAGCTTATTTGCCGTTAATATCCCTAGAATACTGAACGGGCTACTAAACTTAGGCGTTAAGTTAGAGTTCAAACCTTTACGCATATATATTTGGATATTTTATAAACACCTACTGCATATGGTTACGTTTTGTCTATTGATTTTATCGTGATTCATTTTCATTATAATTTGTAACCCTTCCAACTTCTTACGGAGTATATTATATCGACTCACAATTCTATCCATACTTCTTTATATTTGATAAATTAATGGTTGGCCTGAATATGTGGAAAAGTGTTCTAGCGGGGCATACTGTATAAGGATACTTGCAGTGTCATCCCTTGATACATGATATGAATGATAAAAGTATTTAAAACCTCAAGAACTACTATAATCCAGTTCGGATCTATACCCCCGAGTATAACTCGTAGGACACTGACACTTTCTTATTTATCTGTTCTACCAAACCGATTGACTCTGGGTGATAAAATATGGTATTGATTTTCTTAATGCAAGGAATTCACACAACGAGTTAAGGAAATTATTATTGATTTACACCACCCGAGTCAGAGGTTATCATGTGTTGAATTCCGTGTTTACTGATGTAGCACCCATAAATGTTCCTAGCGCACTCAATTGCGGTGTTTGTTTTTTAGTGCTATTAATTCTATATAACGTGTCAAGGCAACTATTAACACTAAGAGGTGTTTATTTCCTCTGTCAGACTCCTAAAACCCTGTTAATACATCTACGTGTACTCTTTCAAAGGGTTGATTTGGATCGGGATAGGCCCCTAAACTGACAGGTGTCTTAGTGTGTCCCTTGTTTTCATGACACATGTTACAATTAGTTATGTGCTTTTTATATCAGTAAGCATTGTAGGCCTGTAAAATAGTGATTTGGTTTTCTGTGACATACTAGAGAACCCTGGATGACCATGCCATGGATTGGAATGCAACCAGTTTAGGACGATTGGTATAAAAAGATTGGTGGAACTACCTGGTCGTTAGTCACTTGCTGTGTTCCTTGGGGTTTTCCTCGTCATGGACCTACATATAATATTACCTTTGATTACATAATTCTGCTACACATACTTTAAATATACTTTTGCTTTAGGATTTCTGTTCGAAGCATTTATTGTTTGCTTAACTGCTGACCCTTGCTTTGTTCAGTTTGTAACAGTTCAGCGCTCCAACCCAGGTCTTCAGTGTTCACGATCTCTTGGGTTAATGAATTTTCTTGTTCAGATATGGTCCTAACAATAGGCACGGATTTTTCTATATCTTTTAGTCCAACTGAAGGTTCCTTACAGGATGGTGCGGGATTGCGGGATAATGCGTCAGCTATGGTATTTGCTTTCCCAGGTAGATATCTTAACTTGGCTCCGAAGACCTGAATGATCATATGCTACCAAGTTCCTTTGGGACTATGATTAAGGCCTTTGAAAAACTCGGTAAGGGACTTATGGTCAGTAAGCACCTTAACAGGATAGCCATAGATTATGAACTTAAAATGTACTAGTGAGTTAACGATTCCATAGCCCTTCCTTGTCTATTACTGCATATTTACTTTCAGAGGACTTTAGTTTACATGAATAAAAAGCTATAGGAAAGAACTGTTTATCATGTTGCTGAAGTAGTACCCCTCCTACCCCTTGGTCTGAGGCGACTGTTACAAATACAAAAAAATTCCTCATTTAAATCAGGGAATTTTAAAATAGGTGGACTGCATAATTCCAATTTCAAGATATCGAACGTCTGTTGATGCTCTTCAGACCATAATAAATCTACGCCCTCTTTCGTAAGATCTGTTAAAGGAGCTGCTATGATTGACAAGTTACATATAAACTTACGAAATTAATACCCACTACAGCGCAAAAGTGCTGTATCCCCTTCACGTTAATAGGCACCGGAAAGTTACAAATAGCTGACGCCTTACCATGGACTACTTTAAGACCTTGACTAGACACATAAAACCTAAATAAACATGTTCGGTTTTTAAAACTCACATTTAGATATTTTACTCTGAGATTATTTGTCTTAGTTAGTCTCTGTAGCACTAGCTCTTGTTTATGCGAATGTACTTCTAAGGTATTAGAAAAGATTACAAGACCAACCATATAGGCATGTAAGTTATCCCCTAAAATAACTCCAAACACTATATTAATCATTCTGGTGAATGTAATTGGGGCGCATCGTAAACCGGAAGGCATACATAAGAATTGATAGTGTCCCCTGAGTGGGCTGAAGGCGGTGTATGAGGTACACTCACTTAGCTAATGGTATCTGGTGAAAGCCTTTCAGTAAGTCCAAGCTGGTGAAAAATTAATTCTGACCTAGCAAGGATAAGATATCATCGGTACATGGCACTGGAAAACGATCGAGAATCGTTTCCTCGTTTGAGCGACAGAAATCTACTCAGATACGCCAAGTCCAATCTTTTTTAGGCATGGTGTTTAAGGGAAAAATTATATGGGCTATTTGATTTCCTCATGACTCCTATTACTAACATTTTTCAACTTCGTCATTTATCTCGCTTTGCAATTCCATTGTTCAGTGACATCTGTTTTCCCCCAGAGATCGCTCGCTAGTGGAGAAACATCATGATGTTCAGATAAAAGATCAAAAAATTTCTGCTGAATCACCTCTGCTTGAATGACTACTGATTTTACTTTAGATAGAGTATTAGAGGGATTCATCTACAACTGGTTGGGCGTGATTAAATTTAGCAACAGTAAAAAATGCGATATTTATAACTTCCATATCCACGATATATATATAGGTTTTGTGGATTACTAGATTGGTATTCAGATGGTTACAGACTTCAATATTAACTTGTTGCTGTGAGTCAACACTGTATAGTGCTTTGTTCGTGGAAACCGTTATATTTCAGAGTGTCGGGAAGGGATTAAAATTTTCAGATCCCAGCAAAGTCTTTTTACACACACTAAGACATTCGAGTGTGCATGCGTCTCGAGATTTTGTGTGCAAACTGCGACTGCAGGTGTGGGAGAATTGTTGGGTCGCTTGAATAATGTCACGATTTATGAGACATGTGATTGGTTACTCAATATAAGTTATTATTTGATTAACTGTCTCTTTTTGTCCAAAACGGATTTTAATGTGTTAGAAGATTTATAGAATTTTCCTTTGATAAACACGCCTTTTTTGGCAGGAGGTAAGATAATGTCTTGTATACCCATAGATGGATATCCTACAATTACACTAGATACAGATCAATGTTTTTTATAACTATAAAGGTATCTGTAAGCGAGCGCTTACCCGCCCTTTACTGAATCTGAGTTACGCTACGACAATTAATTCGTTATTGCCAATTACTGAAAGCCGTACTCCGGACTTCTCAATAGGGAAGTTCGAACAACAAACGGTGAGTCCGTAAATACAGGCTATTACGTGGACTAAAGGAATAAAAAAAACGTAAATGGTGGATATTCTAATTTTACGGCTCGTAAAGTCAGGCGTAATCCACCACTACTTATAATAACTTATTATATTAAAACTACAGGAACCTGCTCTGATTACTTGATACGGTCGTGTGATTCATGGGAAAATTCCTTTTTCATTCAAAAGGTGTTAGCATGAATGACCCAAAATCACACTCCCCCCTCCACCGGAGTCGCTTATGTGAGATTTGCTTTGCTTTCAACACTCGGAAAATTTGAATGACTCTGACTGTTTTGCTAGATAGCCCAGTAACCGAGTTCCCTGAAGCCCTATTTGCTTGTTCCTGCTTCTGAGCAGAGCTATTATTTGCTTTTTTATTTTTTTGATAATGTGCATACTTCTTGTTAATATTGGCAACGTTTTGTATGTTTTTAGCATTACTTAGCTTCTGATGGCGTAAAAAACATCGAACGTAAGATTGACTTGATCTATTATGAATTGAGCGTTTACTATTAAAACAAGTTATCCCTTCTGCGTTATTATAAACTATATGTACTTGCTGTGGTTTACTTTCATTCTTTGCTAAAATTTGAAATAGTGAGGGATCCAGGTCAGCGCATTTAGACATATGTTTCTTAATTTGTTTATATAAACCTATTTCCGTGCTGTTGGCCAATAGCTCCTCAACAAAACACCGTTCCAAGGCGTCTGGTAACATAACTGTTATGAATGTTAAATATGTTAGCCTAATGAAATCTTTTACAGACATGTTATCCTTTGAAATCCAGCCATATTGTTTAAAGTTAAGTTGAGTCATAGAGATTAAATTTTAAGCATTTAACTCAAAGAACTCAAGGCTTAAACTGCCTCTGGGACCTTGCAAAGGAGCAATTATTGTCCTGAACCGAAATAATGTTACCTCTAATTTATTCAGTGTACGGGTGTTCCACTTGTTTTTGTGTGTTTTCTTATCTCTACGGTTCCTAGCGACCTTATCAATGTATCTGTATATATACAAACGTCCACTGCTTAAATGCATATTCAATATTTAATATGATTTATTACGTACAGAATTAATGGTGTCCCCAAAAATGATAAGATTAACACTGAAAAATATGATTAAAATATTTCAGGAGAACTTCTGGGAAAACAAAGTTGACAGAAACTCAAAGATAAAAAGCCCGCATGAGCGAAGTCCCAATGATGTAGATAATTTCTGTAAGAAAGTAAGATTAAGAATGTCTCGTAACTCACCCATAGGGACAACGAATTCAACCTGCAAGAAGAACACTCCAAGTTACACACACCAAATGAATAAAAAAAGTTGTACTTAGCTTGATATTTAGTGAGGACAACACGGACTTGGCTCTCCCGTCACTGCTCGGCGGATGACCCAGTTTCTCAGCTTGCGTTCAAATCGTGCTTGTTTGTTTGTTGAATGATTCGTTTCCCGTCGCTAGGTCGATGAAGATTAGCTACGGAAGATACGTCCTGTTTGTTTCTTGAAGATATGCAATGTTGAAGACGCTCAATAAACGATGATACAACCTCTTAAGTGATTCTTAATGAAAGACATCTCTTACGGTTAGGAGGATGCTTGTGTTGCCGTCGGAGACACTAAATTGCTTGCAGATTCTCGTGCCTCGCTAAGTTGCTTGCAGATTCTCATGCCTCGCTAAGTTGCTTGCAGATTGCCGTGCCTCGCTAAGTTGCTTGCAGATTCTCATGCCTCGCTAAGTTGATTGCAGATTCTCATGCCTCGCTAAGTTGATTGCAGATTCTCATGCCTCGCTAAGTTGCTTGCAGATTCTCATGCCTCGCTAAGTTGCTTGCAGATTCTCATGCCTCGCTAAGTTGCTTGCAGATTCTCATGCCTTGCTAAGTTGCTTGCAGATTGCCGTGCCTTGCTAAGTTGCTTGCTGATTCTCATGCCTCGCTAAGTTGCTTGCAGATTCTCATGCCTCGCCTAAGTGATTGCCAGATTGTCGTGCTTGACCTAAGTTGGTTGCAAGATTCTCATTGGCCTCGCTAAGTTGCTTGCAGTTCCTCATGCCTTGCAAGTTGCTTGCGATTCTCATTGCCTCGCTAAGTTGCTTGCAGATTTTCTTTCATGCCTCGCTAAGTTGCTTGCAGATTTGTTCCGTTGCCCCCCTTGCTAACTTGGTTGAAAGATTCCATGCCTCGCTAAGTTGCTTGCAGTTCTTTCATGCCCTTGCTAAGGTTTTTGCTTGGCAGATTGCCTGCCTTGCTAAGTTGCTTGCAGATTTCCCTTTCATGCCTCGCTAAGTTGCTTGCAGGGTTATCATGGCCTCGCTAAGGTTGCTTGCAGATTTCTTCAGCCTCGCTAAGTTGCTTGCAGATTGTCGTGCCTTGCTAAGTTGCTTGCAGATTCTCGTGCCTCGCTAAGTTGCTTGCAGATTCTCATGCCTCGCTAAGTTGCTTGCAGATTCTCATGCCTCGCTAAGTTGCTTGCAGATTGCCGTGCCTCTCTAAGTTGCTTGCAGATTCTCATGCCTCGCTAAGTTGCTTGCAGATTCTCATGCCTCACTAAGTTGCTTGTAGATTGCCGTGCCTCGCTAAGTTGCTTGCAGATTCTCATGCCTCGCTAAGTTGATTGCAGATTCTCATGCCTTGCCGGTGTTGACTTCTGATATGTTACATGTTTCTAAGATTCGTAATGGTATGGTACGGGATCATCTTCTATCTTCTATTGGTTATTCGCTGACACCATTGTTGGGGCTGGGCCTTAGTCTAACAACTTTTTTATTCATTTGGTGTGTGTAACTTGGAGTGCTCTTCTTGCAGGTAGAATTCGTTGTCCCTGTGGGTGAGTTACGAGACATTCTTAATCTTACTTTCTTACAGAAATTATCTACATCATTGGGACTTCGCTCATGAGGGCTTTTTATCTTTGAGTTTGGTTATAAGGACCTGCGATATTATATGCAAAGGTCGGTTGGTGCAAGTCCTATCCTCGTTGGGGTATCATGGACTGCGATGATAATTCTAAGTTTCATTCTGTCACTTCTTTTGATGTTAGGATTTAGTCGTTGAAACACAGAGTACAAAAATAAGATATTTTCTTCTATCTTACATCGTGAAGAGAAGATTTGATAGGTCTTCCAATGAAGAGTGCTAAAGGAATTCTGACATACAATTTGGTTTACAAGATCATAGGTGAGCAAACACTAGCTCAGCATACGAACATACACACAGATGAACATATCAGACAAAAGTCAAGCAGGACGGTTTTGTTGGTTATATGTCAACATGGTTTCTCAAGCGAAAGCTTTGTCGACGATTCACACAACAATAGATTTGATGACTACAGGTGCCTACCAATTAGGACGCTGATACAACACGTCAAGGCTTAGTCAACCTTACTTTATCACTGCCTATCACACTCCTGCAAGCTCATATGTGACCCCTTGGGTCATTGGTTTAATTTAATCATAGTTTTTAGTTTTTATGTATGGAATAACACATATATATGTAAACACTTACATATATATATATATATATATATATAATATATATATATATATATATATATATATATAGATATATATATATATATATATATATATATATATATATATATATATATATATTGCTTAAAAAATCACAGTAGATGCACGTGACTTCATAAATAAGCGAATACCACGGGAAATGAAAGTCAGGAATCCAAGCGCTTTCGTCATTTATTCAGACATCGTCAAGGAGCTACTGAAGTACAATCGGAGAGGAAGGCCTCAGGTACAAACAAGATCAGGAATACCAGATGGTTAATTATCAAAAGGGAAAAATTAAAAATTTAAAAAAGGGAATAATCCAGGATTATCGGATATCACACGGTCACAAACTTAAACAGATTCTGACCCTAACCGAAATTACAAAGTATCTTTACAGTCCAAAACATGTAAAAACTGAATATATTAATTTTGTTGCTTATATTTATCTACAACTTTTTTCATTATGAAAGCATCAAGTTTAAATAAACCAAGACTTAAATTTAGAACATTTCTATTATTTGACTTGATAAAACAAGATTCAATGATATTCCTTTTAACTGTGTCATTACATGGGACTAAGGCTCTTGCTTGACTCCAGTTAATAGGATGGTCTAAATCTCTCATATGTACAAATAATGCATTCGATATTTGCCCAGTTCTCACAGAATATTGATGTTGCTTAAGACGCTGTGAAAGAGATTTGCCAGTCTGAAAAATCTTATTGCTGAAAGCGACTGGACTAAGCATGCCAACGTGGACTTCATGATTAATTTATCTGACAAACCAGTGGATAGTGCTACGACAGCGGCTTTGGGATATGTTTAAGCTTTGGTGTATTTAAAGTAAACCTGGACTGTGTCGACATCTCAAAATCGTTTTAGTTATTTAGAAAAATTGAATCAAAACCTATGCCCTGATGATATCAATATTTGTAAAGGTATTGTGTATGGTGCTATGAGTAAACCTTCTCCCCCTAATGTACCCGTGAGATTTCTCCAGGCGTTTAAGAAAATTAAAGACGAAACAGTGAAGGTGACAAAAGCAGATAAATCTAATGCAGTGGTAATTATGAATAAAAGTGACTATATAAGTAAAATAATGATATTGCTAAATGACACTGATACTTATACGAAACTGAGGTCTGACCCTACACAGACAGTTAACTCCATTTTAATAAACAAATTAAATCCATTTTGAAGGGCTTGGACCATTTAATTAAACAGTTACACCGCAAGCAATGCGCCTCCCTACCTTACATGTATGGTTTAGTCAAGACACATAAAATCAATAACCCTATCAGACCAATCATTAGTTCAGTGGGCTCAGTTTCGTATAATTTATCTAAATGGCTTGTAAAAATTCTTACTCCTTTGGTAGGAAATATTTCTAACACGAATGTTAAAAACAATGTTGATTTTATAAACAAATTGAATAGTTTAAATTTGAATTATGATTTTAATATGGTTAGTTTTGATGTTGTCTCTTTATTTACAAAAGTGCCTGTAGATGACTTACTTGAATATTTGGAAGAGGAATTAGAGCGTCATGACATTCCCTTAAGTGTAGAAAATCTCATTAGTCTCATAAGGTTATGTATCAAAGATAGTAAATTTTGTTTCAATACGGAATTTTTTGTACAAAAGTTTGGCATGGCCATGGGTAATCCCTTATCTCCTGTCCTTAGCAATATTTACATGGAATTTTTTGAGACAAAACTCTTACCAAGAATCTTGCCCCAAAAAGTTATTTGGTTTAGATACGTGGATGATATCTTCTGTAATTTGGGCCAGTTCACGAAAACCTCCAGGAATTCCTTAATAATCTCAATAATTTAGGTCCCTTCTATAAAATTTACTGTAGAGGAAGAAAAGAAGTTGTAATTTGAATTTTCTTGATGTAACTGTCCATAGAAATTATAGAAATTTCACCTTTTCAGTCTTTCGAAAATCAACTAATATTGCCTCTTTTGTTCATTACTACTCCAATCACCATCAAAATGTTAAATTCTCTGCTTTTTCTGGGATGTTCCTAAGGGCTTTACGTGTCTGTAGCCCACAGTTTATTGACGCTGAAATTAAAACTATTTATGATATTGCATTGAAACTTAATACCCAAGGACTTTTGTAGATGTGGCATGGAAAAGAGCTAGAAAAACATTTTATTCAACTAATGACAAACTTCAATTTAGTAAGCATAACATTCTAAAATTACCTTATGATGAAAGGTTTTTAGATATTCCTAGAATTTTAAAGCTTTTTAACATAAATGTTGTTTTCAGTAATATTAATGTCAAGAGTTTAGTAAAAATCAAAAATTCTCCTAGAGATCTTCCAGGCTGCATATATGAAATTCCTTGCAAAAAGTGTGATAAAATCTATTACGGACAGACTGGCAAATCTCTTTCACAGCGTCTTAAGCAACATCAATATTCTGTGAGAACTGGGCAAATATCGAATGCATTTTTATACATATGAGAGATTTTAGAACCATCCTATTAACTGGAGTCAAGAAAGAGCCTTAGTCCCATGTAATGATACAGTTAAAAGGAAATATCATTGAATCTTGTTTTATCAAGTCAAATAATAGAAATGTTCTAAATTTAAGTCTTGGTTTATTTAAACTTGATGCTTTCATAATGAAAAAAGTTGTAGATAAATATAAGCAACAAAATTAATATATTCAGTTTTTACATGTTTTGGACTGTAAAGATACTTTGTAATTTCGGTTAGGGTCAGAATCTGTTTAAGTTGTGACCGTGTGATATTCTCGATAATCCTGGATTATCCCTTTTAATTTTTTACCCTTTTGATAATTAACCATCTGGTATTCCTGATCTTGTTTGTACCTGAGGCCTTCCTCTCCGATTGTACTTCAGTAGCTCCTTGACGATGTCTGAATAAAGACGAAAGCGCTTGGATTCCTGACTTTCATTTCCCGTGGTATTCGCTTTATATATATATATATATATATATAATATATATATATATATATAATATATAATATATATATATATATATTATATATATAATATATATCATTTATACATATATATAATATATATATAACATATATATATATATATATTATACATAGATATATATATATATATATATATATATATATATATATATATATATCTATATATATATATATATATACATATGAGGATAGTCATATAGATGCGTCTGTAAACCCTAAAGTTCCACCGTCCCTATATGTTATCATCCACGATTCGCCGGACTTTTGCAATTAAGACGAAAGGAAAACTCCCACGTACCAGAAAACACTCGTTGCTATTCATAGACTTCCTAGAAGAAGAATCGAGCCGAACTACGAGCCGCTTCGGTCTCGTCAATCGCCAAATAAAAAAAAATATAAGATTATCTTGCAGTATCAAAACTCAGGTTGGTTGCAACAAAAAAAAGACAAGAAAAAACACACATGAACCTCCGTGTATATCCGTTCCTTTGCGATATTATTGACAAGAGTGCAATCAGCTAAGAGGTGGTGGACCTTTCGTGTGTGTGTGTGTGTGTGTGTGTGTGGTTTTTTATTTATTTTTTTTTAGGGAAGAAATGAATCAGGTATGAAAATGCGAGCTACCTACGCCGACTATTGTAATGTGTATGTTTTTTACACACTTCCACACACTTCCACACTCACACACTCATGGCTATACACACACACACACACACTATATATGATTATATATATCCATATACATATATATATATATATATATATATATATATGTATATATATATATATATATATATATATGTATATATATATATATATATATATATATATATATATATATATATATATATATAAGTCATATCACATTTCCGTGATTCATATACATATAATCGAGCTACAATGTCCTTTAATATCTAATTCGCTCTACCTCGGAATTAATATATTTTCATATAAGCTTAACCGAAGGGGAATTTTTTTCTCGATAATAGATTTGCCTGGACCAGGGCGCGAACCTATGGATCCTTTCAAAACCAGGAACGTCAGTGAAGCGTTACCTACTACGATAATATTAAGCCTCTCGCGGTGGTGTAGTAGGTAACGCTTCACTGACGTTCCTGGGTTTGAAAGGATCCATAGGTTCGCGCCCTGGTCCAGGCAAATCTATTATCGAGAAAAAATTCCCCTTCGGTTAAGCATATATGAAAATATATTAATTCCGAGGTAGAGCGAATTAGATATTAAAGGACATTGTAGCTCGATATATATATATATATATATATATACATATGACCTGATCTCGGTCATTTGTGGGTTCGGGATATGAAGGAAAAAACAGGAGAGAGATAAGTTCACGTGCATGCAATGTAGGACATGCAAAAATAATAATCGAGGGAACGTTCAACACAGGTGTATTCTTCTTAGCTACACAGTTGGCCTTTCACTGTAATATTTATGTTAACTATGCTAGTGCACAACCGGACGGCAGGTTAGACTGTTAATGACACTCATGATGATACACGTCTTTGTGTGGCGGCCGACGGGAATGCGCAGGGCACTAGGCACTCGTGTCTCGACTCTCGACCCAGTCAGTCTGTACTGTATGCGACCCGCTGTCGAACTCATCTGACCGATGGTGCGGCCTCTGTTTCAAATACCCCCTTTCAGATGGCATCATTATGCAAGAAGCTGATTGGTTATTCTGGCTCCTTTGACACAAGGGCCAATCAAGAAGAGATATAGAGATACGTGGCACTCTTTTGAACTGCCCAGCCACGCTAACTTGTAACGTCTTTGGCGGCTGACTTGTTTTGTTACACATACACACAGTATCACATATAACGGTTTCACGGGACTTCAGAATATCACGGAGAAGGCATATTCAAAACTGTATCGAATCAGCTCATATATATAATATATATATATATATATATATATATATATATATATATATATATTATATACATATATATATTTAAAAATTTCAAATAACACTACCTGTTTTCAATAACCAGTTCAATACCCAGTTACTGGCGTAAATTTTCTTTAGTCCTCTCTCACAGTTAGTAAAACCATTTAAGATCAATCGGAACCTTTAAACTGTAGAACGAGTTCTTGATATATATATATATATATATATATATATATATATATATATATATATATATATATATATCATACGAACCTACAACACACAATTAATTATCTTCACAGGTCATCATAATTATCATCAATAAGTATCACAGATAAGCTAAAAACAAGACAACTTCCTTCATCACCAATTAATATTTCATATTAATAACTAAAGAGAATTCTCTACGCAAATTTTAGGAGAAATGAAATTATGAATCAAATTAAAATAATATCTCTGCACTGAAATGAAAATATAGGAATCTATTTTCCAATACTATGGACAACAATTGTCATAAAAGAAAAGCCCAATATCGTACACAAGAGCTGCCGCTAACCACCACCACCACTCAAACCCACCCCCCCCCCAAACCACCCACACCCCCTTCCCATCCCAATTCTATTGACCCGACGCGAGATGGATGCTCTGGGATGGGTGGCATCCCACGAGAGAAGTGAAAATGGATGAATAGAAATTTATTTAAATTTTATTTTCAAATTGATAAAGAGTGGCTATCAAGAACTCGTTCTACAGTTTAAAGGTTTCGATTGATCTTAAATGGTTTTACTAACTGTGAGAGAGGAAAACTAAAAAAAAATGTACGCCAATAACTGGTATTGAAACTGGTTATTGAAACTGGTAGTGTTATTTGAAATTCTTAAATATATTATATTGATTTTTATTATCCTTTTTTTTTGGTAGAGGAGGTAGGTAAATACATTTGTTTAAACTGAGTACATTATCGGCCATTTAAACATAATATTGCACAATGCTATATTCACCTTTTTCCATTATTTGAAGAATAGTAATATCCATCTATATAAATTTAGACAAAAAAATTCTATTTTATGAAAATTGCGCATTTTTTTAAAAGATGTTTTATTTCAGAGTTTCGCGATAAATGAATAAAAAACATCACCAAAAGCAATACATTTACGAGAAGTATTTCCATCAGTTTCCACCACCTCATTATTAATCATCACTAATTATTCATTTGTAGAGTAAACAAACAATGGGGTCCATTTTCAATAGAGTCAGTTTCACTCGAGAATCGATTGTCACTGAAGAGCAATTTGTTACATCTTTTTACTGATTCCGAGGTAGACTGGGACACCTTTCGAATTTATCAGCTCTGTAAGTTGGTTTAAGACTGTTTTTTTACCTTAATATAAGATACAGGTGTGTGTGTGTGTGTGTAAAAGGCCCAATACACTTCTGGTAATCCATTTGTGTATGTGTCTGAAGCTGCCAATATTAAGGATTATTTTACCCACTTCTGGTAATCCATCTGTGTATCTGTCTGAAGCTGCCAATATTAATGATTATTTTATCATTAAAAATACTTATGTTTGCAAATGTAATCTTGTAAGAATTCCTCCTTGACCTAAAATTTAAAGGATAAACATGACTATAATTTACCTCGAGAGCCACGTCCCTCAAGTAAGGAACACTTCTTAATTACCCTAAATAGAGTAAACCCCCGGAACGAGGCTGGGATAGGCGAGCACTTTGATGTCACTATTTTAATTTTTCTTGATGCCAGCATGTTGCCGTCACCCCTGACACTTCCTTTTGTTCGAGCTTCTCCTCCTGCTTTATGTTCATCCATTAGAGTGGGGTTGTGTCTTCGTTGTCATGTGCGTAGACAGACAGACAAACAGACAGATAGAGAGAGAGAGAGAGAGAGAGAGAGAGAGAGAGAGAGAAAACATAATAAGTCATCTACAATACATGAACGCAAAGGACGGACCAGCAACTGCGTAGGAAAACAGACAATTATTTTTTTAATGAGAACAATAATCTTAAAATAAATATAACATATATATATATATACACACACACACACACACCCACACACATATATATATGTGTGTGTGTGTTATATATATATATATATTATATATATATATATATATATATGTATAGATAAAACACAGTATATACTTATATATACCTATATATATAATCTATATATATATATATATATAGATATATATATATATATATATATGTATATATATATATAATACATATAAACATACATACATGGAAGCACCGCTGCTAACGACAATTACGAGGATTAAAAACATACGTATGTTTATAATCGGTAACTTCCCCGTGAAATTCATAACTTCCTTTTTCCCCTCATATCTGTCGAAGCGTCAAGAATCCCACTCAATACATTTCTGTAAATTCTCACGGCCATGAACTCCACCATATCACTCATTCCAGTCCGAACAGACATTCTTCTTACGTCACGATGAAGAAATTAGGTACGTTTTGTATTCTGGACGGGACCTGCTCTCTCTCTCTCTCTCTGTCTCGGAGGTATCATTATTATTTTCTATATTAACTCGAGTTGATTTATTTATTTATTTATTCAACATCTTTTGCTTTAACTTCTCTCTCTCTCTCTCTCTCTCTCTCTCTCTCTCTCTCTCTCTCTCTCTGAGTTATTATTATTTTCTCTTCCCCGCATTCATCATTTCATGCTAAAACTTCTCTCTCTCTCTCTCTCTCTCTCTCTCTCTCTCTCTCTCTCTCTCTCTCTCTCTCTTGGGGGATCATTATTATTTTATATCCTCGTAATCATCATTTCTTGCTATAACTTTCTCTCTCTCTCTCTCTCTCTCTCTCTCTCTCTTTCTTGGGGTTATCATTATTACATTCTGTTCCCCCCATTCATCATTTCTTGCTAAAACTCCCCTCCTCTCTCTCTCTCTCTATCTCTCTCTCTTTCTTGGGGTTATCATTATTATATTCTATTCCCCCCATTCATCATTTCTTGCTAAAACTTCTCTCTCTCTCTCTCTCTCTCTCTCTCTCTCTCTCTCTCTCTCTCTGCAAGGTAATTTCCATTTAGAACTCTCTTGATTTTATAATCTTTGACTCTGTCCATAAGAGTTTTCTGCTAAAAATGTAAAGAAATAAATAAGTAAACAATACGATTTAAAGTCGGTACATTCGAGAAAAAACAAAAAATGGCCGCGCAAGAAGCGAACACAATTATCGTAGATTCGAAACTCGACTATAGTATGCTTTTCGAGAGACCATCTCATCACTTTCGGTTCACATATCAACATGCTCCATCACGGTCGCTTGTTATCAAAACCCGCTATCGATCCATGACGAGGCATTTGTCACCCCTGAGCAGTTCGGGGGAACGCAACAATTGTAGTCAAGTGTGTGTCCTTGCATCGAGTGAATTTTTTGAAGGCCAACTTATTAGCTGTGATTCTCAGTCACATATGGTTCTGAGTCTGCTGACGGGTCAGCTCAGAATAAGCGGTGCTCGATACCTGATCGGAGTTACTCAGTTTTTATCAATGTGAGTATCGTGATTTTTCGGGTAAAACTGGGTCTGGGAAAAAAAAAGCTATAAGCGCAGTTTCACCGCTGTTATATTAGCGATACCTCGAAGCCTCGGAGTAGATGTACAGATATAAACAAAATATGTGACCAATATTTTTAACTGATCAAAATTTAAATAGTCAATAAATACTTAAGTAGAAGACGATGGGGAGGGGGGACCAATACATTACGTGATCAAGGTATACTTATACATACATACATACATACATGTGTATATATTAGTGTCATTGCATAAATATTGGTGTATGTGTGTGTATGTGTGTGTTTCAAATTAGTTTATACAACTACTATAAATATTGTAGTCAAAAAGAGACGTTAACTAAGTCAAGGTCGAGACAGCAAGTCCCGAGCCAGTGGACGTCACGTACCATCTCAAAGTGTGGAACAAAGTACTTTGATTCTGCATACTTAAGGAGCCAGTGGTGAGAGAGAGAGAGAGAGAGAGAGAGAGAGAGAGAGAGAGAGAGAGTCATA
>NC_087219.1:29742407-29757407 GCF_015104395.2 Macrobrachium nipponense
TAACAAGGGAGGAACTCAACGAGAAATACAAAGTACAAGAGAGGGGACTAACAACACAATAGAAGATGTAAAACAGAGGCTTTAAGGCCAAAAGCACATAAAGATCCAACGGTACATGAACAGGAATAAGGGATACCAACAAGAAACAAACTATTCGGAACCAACCAGAAAAGACTATAGGGCCAACTAAGAGAGACAAACCAACCCATAAATTCCTGAAGCCGAACCAAGTAAGAGACTCTGGGAAAACATATGGAGCAACCCGGTATCACACAACAAACATGCAACATGGGCTCCAGGAAGTCAAGGAAGAAGAAACAGGGAGAATAAAACAAAGATTCACAGAGATCACGACAGACACAGTCAGACACCAACTAAAGAAAATGCCAAACTGGAAAGCCCCAGGTCCCGATGAAGTCCATGGATACTGGCTCAAAAACTTCAAGGCCCTACACCCACGAATAGCAGAACAGCTCCAGCATTGTATCACAAATCACCAAGCACCCAAATGGATGACCACAGGAAGAACATCCTTAGTACAAAAAAAGACAAGAGTAAGGGAAATATAGCCAGTAACTACAGGCCTATCACCTGCCCCTACCAAATAATGTGGAAGTTACTAACAGGTATCATCAGTGAAAGGCTATACAACTACCCTAGAGGAAAAAACAAACACCATCCCCAACCAACAGAAAGGCTGCAGAAGGAAGTGTAGGGGCACAAAGGACCAGCTCCTGATAGACAAAATGGTAATGAAGAACAGTAGGAGAAGGAAAACAAACCTAAGTATGGCATGGATAGACTATAAGAAAGCCATCGACATGATACCACACACATGGCTAATAGAATGCCTGAAAAATATTGGGATGGGGGCAGAGGAAAAACACCACCAGCTTCCTCAAAAATACAATGCGCAACTGGAATACAATACTTACAAGCTCTGGAATAAGACTAGAAGAGGTTAATATCAGGAGAGGGATCTTCCAGGGCGACTCACTGTCCCCACTACTCTCCGTAGTAGCCATGATTCCCATGACAAAAGTACTACAGAAGATGGATGCCGGGTACCAACTCAAGAAAAGAGGCAACAAAATAAACCATCTGATGTTCATGGACGACATCAAGCTGTATGGTAAGAGCATCAAGGAAATAGATACCCTAATCCAGACTGTAAGGATTCTATCTGGGGACATCAGGATGTTTGTGGAATAGAAAAAAATGCGCCTTAGTCAACATACAAAAAGGCAAAGTAACGAGAACTGAAGGGATAAAGCTACCAGATGGGAGCAACATCACAAAACACATAGATGAGACTGGATACAAATACCTCTGGAATAGGAATGGAAGGAGGGGATATAAACACCAAGAGATGAAGGACACGATCAGGAAAGAATACATGCAGAGACTCAAGGCGCTACTCAAGTCAAAACTCAATGTCGGAAATATGATAAAAGCCATAAACACATGGGCAGTGCCAGTAATCAGATACAGCGCAGGAATAGTGGAATGGACGAAGGCAGAACTCCACAGCATAGATCAGAAAACCAGGAAACATATGACAATACACAAAGCACTACACCCAAGAGCAAATACGGACAGACTATACATAACACGAAAGGAAGGAGGGAGAGGACTACTAAGTATAGAGGACTGCGTCAACATTGAGAACAGAGCACTGGGGCAATATCTGAAAACCAGTGAAGACGAGTGGCTAAAGAGTGCATGGGAAGAAGGACTAATAAAAGTAGACGAGACCCAGAAAAATATACAGAGACCGGAGAATTGACAAACAGAACAGAGGACTGGCCACAACAAAACCAATGCACGGACAATACATGAGACAGACTAAAGAACTAGCCAGCGATGACACATGGCAATGGCTACAGAGGGGAGAGCTAAAGAAGGAAACTGAAGGAACGATAACAGCAGCACAAGATCAGGCCCTAAGAAACCGGATATATTCAAACAAAGAACGATAGACGGAAATAACATCTCTCCCATATGTAGGAAGTGCAATACGAAAAATGAAACCATAAACCATATAGCAAGCGAATGCCCGGCACTTGCACAAGAACCAGTACAAAAGAGGGCAATGATTCAGTGGCAAAAGCCCTCCACTGGAGCCAATGTGCAAGAAACATCAGCTACCTTGCAGTAATAAGTGGTACGAGCACCAACCTGAGGGAGTGATAGAAAACGATCAGGCAAAGATCCTCTGGGACTATGGTATCAGAATGGATAGGGTGATACGTGCAAACAGACCAGACGTGACGTTGATTGACAAGTCAAGAAGAAGTATCATCATTGATGTCGCAATACCATGGGACACCAGAGTTGAAGAGAAAAGAGAGGGAAAAAAATGGATAAGTATCAAGATCTGAAAATAGAAATAAGAAGGATATGGGATGCCAGTGGAAATCGTACCCATAATCATAGGAGCACTAGGCACGATCCCAAGATCCCTGAAAAGGAATCTAGAAAAACTAGAGGCTGAAGTAGCTCCAGGACTCATGCAGAAGAGTGTGATCCTAGAAACGGCACACAATACTATCAAGATAGGTCTAGCTAGCAACCTATTCTTAAGAGCCTTACGAATTTGTTCCCCAGATTTCCTGGAAAAAGAATTTGAACTAATTCGCAAGCAACTTTCATCTTTAAAGTATCCTGACCATATAATTGAGAAAGCAATTCAAAAAGCAAACGTAATTTTCTACCGACCCCCTAAAGACAAGACCAGAGACACACCCAACAATAAAATAAAAATTCCCCACCTGGAGACGATTAAGAGAGTAACTCACACCCTTTGGGAAATCCAACCCTTTTTGCATTTACCTACCCAAATACCTTAGCCAAATCCCTGATTAACGTCCAACAAAAGACATCGCCCAAAGACTCTGGGGTATATGAGATCCCATGCCAGGACTGTGACCAATCTTACATCGGATTTACAGGTAAATTACTTCCCCAGAGATTAATACAACACAAACGGTCAGTTAGGTATGGACAACAGAACTCGGCATGTTTTCAACCATATAAATGAACATAACCATAGAATAAACTGGAATATGTCGCGTGTAATTTTATAGCAGCAACTGCCGGTACAAGAGTCAAAGATGATGGAATCGGCCTTAATAAAAGAAGAAGCAGGATATGAACATCTCAAAAGGGAATTGGACATCGGACATCGTCGACGCAGTGTTCATTCAACCAACGCTTAAGAAGATTAAAGGAAGATTATCAGCGGGGGGTGACCTAAATTGGCTTACTTGTGGACGAATCTCTTGGTATAAATACCACCTTTTCTGTAAACTTTCTCATTCATATACCTGAAGAGAGAGACAGCAGTCTCTGAAATATAGTACTTTTCTCTCTACATTTGTTTTTGGTGTTTTAATGGGCTCCTTTTATTAGATGGAATTCTGTTGTTACAGAACACTTATACCAGTCATATATATATATATTATATATATATATATATATAATATATATATATATATATATATATATATATATACATATATATATATATATATATATATATATATATATATATATATATATATATATATATACACATATATATATTATATATATATATATATATATATATATATATATATATATATATATTATACATGAATTTCTGTCCCAAGCACACGAGAGTGTCATAAATTTCACAAATATATTTCACAAAAATAATTTCAAATCTATACATACTCAATGTCTATCTCTGTCCTTTTTTCAGGAAGGTCTGGTCCTCGGTTCCTTCTCCTACGGCTACGCACTGACGCAGCTAACTATATGAATACCACAGGGATCTGTCTGTGGTTTAGTCATACCGGTACCTCCTTAGGCCTATTCATGTTAAGGCTGCTTAGTCAAGTATTTTAATCATTCCGTGTTTGTTCGTAATTATTCTTGTTATGGCAGTGGTCCTGGTCTTTTACTAAAAAGTAAAACTGCAAGGCAGCAGTTCCTTCCATAGTTATTGGGAGTAGACCTAGCCTTTTACTAAAAAAGAAGATTGCATGGCAGCAGCTGTCCTTTTAGTCGCCTTTTGCGACACGCAGGACCTACGGTGGTAGCATTCTTACATCCCTACCACAGGGTGGTTTCTTTTGTTCTGTACTGTGAGACGATTTTTCTGTTGCCACGTACTCATCTCAATCACTACAGGTCCTTGGAGGTCGCTTGGCGTAGATGTATGGAGCCCGGATGGTCTATGGCGTTTGCATCCTGGGTGGTGGAATTGCTGCTCTTATCTCTCCTGTCATGGCGAGGTGGCATTATGGGGCTTTGATCGCTCTTCGTATAATCCACGGAATGTTTCAGGTATCGTTTGTGCTTAGAAAATGAGGCTGGTTAATACTGTTTTTACACTACGTCAGAATCACATATACTCAAATATTTTGCTGATTTGGACGTGATTCAAATTGATTTTCAGTGTTATCCATTTTAACTTTTAATGGCCCAAAGTGTCTTTATTCACGCCAAAATTCAAGTTTCAAGGCAGCTAAGAAATGAGGGAATCAATCGCTTTTCACAGGGAGTCTCTTGGCCCTACATGCATGCTTGCATCACGCGCTGGATCCTTCCGATCGAAAGACCAAGGTTTGTCGCCATTGTTTATCTTGGTAAGTCCATTACCCACCGCTCTTAGCCGTTTTATCCAACCCCCTAACACCCCCACCTCCAAAGACACCCCCATTTTTTCGGAAAACTTCGTTTCCCAAAGTTTCCGTGGACCCTTTTTGATATTGAAAAAGTTTTGGAATTTCTAAACTCCATCACCTGTATTCTCTCTTTATCGAGAAAACTGGAAATATAAATGTTTTCTGTCACATTAAGTCTTTTTTTTTCACTCTGAATAAACAACCATTTCTCTACATTTTTTTGTAATTTTGTACTTATTCCAGCACCTTTTTTTTAAATGTTTTGTACTCTAAAATTCCACCTGTAAGCTGCCTTTATCAAGATGATTGAAAATATGGATAATGTCTTTCATATTAAGCCCCCTTTTTTGACGGTTTTTCACTTTGCATACACTTTTTCTCTTCACGATTTTTACTTTAGTAAGTTTCACTTATAGAAGCACTTTAATTTTTCTGTCATTACCCAGAAAATACTGCTCATCACCACGATCTCCCTGGTAAAGGAAGCTCAGTTTCTGAAACGAATGCATTTGTTTCTCCTTAAAAAAAAAAAAAAGGAAAAAGACCATATCGTAATTCTGACTAATGATGAGTTTAACAATTTGTATTCGAACTGCACCTATTGTCAAAGATTATTATTATTATTATTGTTATTATTATTATTAATATTATTATTATTATTATTATTATTATTATTATTATTATTATTATTATTATTATACAAGCTTAATGACGAGTAACTTTCTATAAAATTAGATTGAAAAAGGAGAACTAAGAGAATTATATAAGAATGGTAATAATAATAATAATAATAATAATAATAATAATAATTATTATTATTATCTTATTATTATTATTATTATTATTATTATTATTAGGTTTAATATTACTTTATTTTTTTTGGTACTATAATAATAAAAATAATAATATAATAATAATAATAATAAATAATAATAATAATAATTTTTTTTTTTTTTTTTTTTTTTTGCTCTATCACAGTCCTCCAATTCGACTGGGTGGTATTTATAGTGTGGGGTTCCGGGTTGCATCCTGCCTCCTTAGGAGTCCATCACTTATCTTACTATGTGTGCCGTTTCTAGGATCACACTCTTCTGCATGAGTCCTGGAGCTACTTCAGCCTCTAATTTTCTAGATTCTTTTTCAGGGATCTTGGGATCGTGCCTAGTGCTCCTATGATTATGGGTACGATTTCCACTGGCATATCCCATATCCTTCTTATTTCTATTTTCAGATCTTGATACTTATCCATTTTTTCCCTCTCTTTCTCTTCAACTCTGGTGTCCCATGGTATTGCAACATCAATGAGTGATACTTTCTTCTTGACTTTGTCAATCAACGTCACGTCAGGTCTGTTTGCACGTATCCTCCTATCCGTTCTTATACCATAGTCCCAGAGGATCTTTGCCTGATCGTTTTCTATCACTCCCTCAGGTTGGTGCTCGTACCACTTATTACTGCAAGGTAGCTGATGTTTCTTGCACAGGCTCCAGTGGAGGGCTTTTGCCACTGAATCATGCCTCTTTTTGTACTGGTTCTGTGCAAGTGCCGGGCATTCGCTTGCTATGTGGTTTATGGTTTCATTTTTCGTATTGCACTCCTACATATGGGAGAGATGTTATTTCCGTCTATCGTTCTTTGAACATATCTGGTTCTTAGGGCCTGATCTTGTGCCGCTGTTATCATTCCTTCAGTTTCCTTCTTTAGCTCTCCCCTCTGTAGCCATTGCCATGTGTCATCGCTGGTTAGTTCTTTAGTCTGTCTCATGTATTGTCCGTGCATTGGTTTGTTGTGCCAGTCCTCTGTTCTGTCTGTCAATCTCCTGTCTCTGTATATTTCTGGGTCTTCGTCTACTTTTATTAGTCCTTCTTCCCATGCACTCTTTAGCCACTCGTCTTCACTGGTTTTCAGATATTGCCCCAGTGCTTTGTTCTCGATGTTGACGCATTCCTCTATACTTAGTAGTCTTCTCCCTCCTTCCTTTCGTGTTATGGATAGTCTGTCCGTATTTGCTCTTGGGTGTAGTGCTTTGTGTATTGTCATATGTTTCCTGGTTTTCTGATCTATGCTGCGGAGTTCTGCCTTCGTCCATTCCACTATTCCTGCACTGTATCTGATTACTGGCACTGCCCATGTGTTTATGGCTTTTATCATATTTCCGGCGTTGTGTTTTGACTTGAGTATCGCCATGAGTCTCTGCATATATTCTTTCCTGATCGTGTCCTTCATCTCTTGGTGTTTTATATCCCCTCCTTCCATTATTCCCAGGTATTTGTATCCTGTATCATCTATGTGTTTGATGTTGCCTACCCATCTGGTAGCTTTATCCCCTTCAGTTTCTCGTTACTTTGCCTTTTTGTATGTTGACTAAGGCGCATTTTTTCTATTCCAAACTCCATCCTGATGTCCCCAGATAGAATCCTTACAGTCTGGATTAGGGTATCTATTTCCTTGATGCTCTTACCATACAGCTTGATGTCGTCCATGAACATCAGATGGTTGATTATTAATTATTTAATTATTAATTATTATTTATTATTATTATTATTATTATTATTATTATTATTATTATTATTATTATTATTATTATTATTATTAGTCAACTTTTGTAAAATTAGAAAGAAAGTGGAGGAGTGACAAACAAAAAGTTAAATCAAATCGTCCAAGGATGATTGTAAACATGTTCATTTAAACAGCAACAAAGAAATGTCTGTAAAAATGACCCCCCCCCCCCAAAAAAAAAAAAAAAAAAAAAAAAACCCCCCCCACAAGTTACAAGCATCAAGTTATAAGAATTCACGACAAAAAATAGATAAAACTCCTAATCGTCTCATCTGTTTCTTGTTAACAGATTATGAAGAGTTCAAATTCAAGATGAGCACTTTTATTTATAATAAATATGTTACTGAGAGAAGGGATCAATTTCGCCGTTCAGTCCCTGCAGTTGCGGAATCCCAATTTACACTATTTTCTTTTTTTTTTTTTTCCGTTTCACCCATAAGATAGTTGTGACATTCCTTGCTCTAATTGCTCTACATTGAAGCAACCTTGCTTTCTCTGAAATGGAAGAGTGGTTCGAGCGTTCTGTATCAAGGATTCTGCAAAAGTTTTTGATGTTCCATTTCAGGAATTCCTTCCACTTTTTATTTTTGCCGATTATAAATTTGTCGAAGATTTCTCCGAGAAATGTTTTCTGGTGTGGGCGATAATTTGCTGCACTCGAGGAATCAGTCGAAAAGATTCTGGAAATCTTAGTTCTCTCGGTCTCTCTGGCAACAAGCTTATGAGAAATATGGAAGGAGTCTGATAGAATTTTACTGGAAACACTTGCTTGAAAACGCTTACTGGAAACAATTGCTGGAAACATCTGCTAGAAATCATTTGCTGGAAATGCTTGCTGGAAACACTTGCTGGAAACGCTTGCTGGAAACACATGCAGGAAACACCTGCTAGAAATCATTCGCTGGAAATACTTTCTGGAAACACCTTCTAGAAATCATTCACTGGAAATACTTTCTGGAAACACCTGCTAGAAATCATTGGTGGAAGCACCTGCTGGAAACACCTGCTGGAAACTCTTGCTGGAAACTCTTGCTGAAAAACACTTGCTAGAAACAATTGGTGAAAACACCTGCTGTAAACACTTGCTGGAAAACACTTGCTGGATATTTTTATTGGAAAAACTTGCAGGAAACACCTGCTGGAAACACTTGCTGGAAACTCTTGCTGTAAAACACTCGCTGGAAAACACTTGCTGGAAACCACTTGCTAAAAACGCTGCTGCAGACACTTGCTGGAAATATCTTCTGCCAAAACTTAATGAAAACAACTACTGGAAATACTTGCTAGAAACACTTGTTTGAAAACACTTGCTGGATATATCTACTGAAAACTTGCTGGAAACGCCTGCTGGAAACACTTGCTGGAAACACTTGCTAGGAAGTCTTGCTGAAAAGCACTTGCTGGAAACACTTGCTGGAAGCACCTGTTGGAAACACTTGCTGGAAACTTTTGCTGAAATGCACTTGCTGGAAACACTTGCTGGAAACACCTACTGGAAACACTTGCTGGAAACTTTTGCTGAAAAGCTCTTGGTGGAAAAACTTGTTGAAAACACCTGCTGGAAGCACTTGCTGGAAACACCTGCCGGGAACACTTGCTGGAAAAAACTTGCTAGAAACACTTGCTGGAAACACCTTCTGAAAAACACTTGCTGGAAAACGCTTGCTGGGGATACTTTTGGCGGTGTTGCATACTGAAAGTTTCTTACGCAATGTCCAAGCAATGATACAAAAATAAAGTATTTACGAGAAAAAAAAATATCAAGAAAAAAATCATCATCTTCCAGGAATAGTCGTTAAAACCATTCCAGATCTTTTTTATTTTATCTTATTTTATTTTTTTTTATTATTTTTTTTTTTTGCCGTTCTCAAGGAATTTTGTAAAAAATAAAAGCCGTTGGTGCTTCGGTGGATATATACGGACCTGGCCTTCCATTCAACTTTTACTTCAATTATTTCCCACAGTTTGAATAATAAAGAAAACAAACAAACAATGATTTCGCCTATGCTGTGTGCTGACGGAATTCCATTCTTCATGGAATTGTTATTCGAATTTCCTTCAACTTTACGGTTAATTCACATTTGTGTTATATTTATTGTGATATTTTTTTTATCCTGCAGAAGCATACTTAATAAATAATAATAATAATTAATAATAATTAATAATAATCATAATTATAATAATAATAATAATAAAATAATAATAATAATAAATAATCAATAAAAAATAATAATAATCAATAATTTAATAATAATAATAATAATAATAATAATAATAATAAAATCTTACCATATCCACCTAACTCTTCACATCAAAAACTAGAACACATTTCTACACTTGATCCACGAGCGTCCAAAATGCCTTGGAACAATATGTCTCATTAACCGATATCTCTCTCTCTCTCTCTCTCCCCAGCTGCCACTTTGAGCTCAGCCATGATAATGCCCCTGTGTGGGGTCATTATCGACAACCACGGATGGGCGTCCCAGTTCTACGTCATGGGCGCCCTCTCCCTCCTGTGGTGCTGCGTCTGGTTCAACTTCATGCATAACTCCCCCGAGGAGCATCCCAGGTGCGGAGGAGAACTTGGGTTCCCTGGCTGGTCCTCGAAATCATCTCCTCTCTCAGTTTTAAAGCTGATGACGACGCGTCTGAAGATTAAGCTCTTGTTCATAGACAATTCATTAAATTCAATAAACAATTAAATATCTAATTTGAGTGAAGTTATCTGTAAAATTTCATATAGTCATTTTCTTATTCACTTAATTAGATTGTTTGCATATTAAAGTATTTATTTGGATTTATTTGACATTTTCTAAAACAGTTTCAGGATCAATAAGTTAAAATTCACATTCCCCAAAAGCTAAATTGAGTTAAGTTATCTGTAAGGTTTGATATAGTCATTTTCTTATTCACTTAATTAAATTAGTTTGCCTATTAAAGTATTTATTTGGATTTATTTGACATTTTCTAAATCAGTTTCAAGATCACTAAGTCATAATTCACTGAGGCCACAATTGGAAAAGGGGACACATGTTCCAAAACTGGTTATGGTAACTATGCATTGTTTATTCTTCATTATCACCAAACTTCCCAGTAGACCAAACTTACACCTATATATTATTTATTCTTCATTATCGCCAAACTTCCTAGTAGATCAAACCTACCACACTTCATGAATCTCTACCTAGCCAGTTTCTAAAAAAATAAAAAAGAGACGAACGTACTCGGAAAAATCTGTTAAAACAGCAAAGAAGAACGATTTACTGACCCAACTCCCAATTTGATCCGCCACAGAATCAGCGTCCGAGAACTGCAGTGCATAAGAACAGCCCTGAAGGAAAGTGGCACGAAGAGCAGCGCTTCCAGGAGGGTCCCCTGGAAGGAGATCTTCTCCAGCCTTCCAGTGTGGGCCATCTTTGCCGGCTGCACTGGAAACGGCTGGGGCATTTCTCTCCTCTTCGCTCAGCTTCCGACCTACATGAAGAACGTCTTGGGATTTTCCATCAGGAATGTGGGTGGTGTCATTCTCTTCACAGCTTCTCGTGCTTTTTTTCCAATTAAAGTTATAGTAGATTCACATCAACCGTGCATTTGATGTCTAGGCCCGTCCCTTATGACGCTCCTGATTGGCCGTTGATAAGCCAATCACAGGGCTGGAAACTCTGTCTCTCTCGAGAGTTCATTTGAGTAGGATTTATGTTCCACTTCTCCCGAGGGATACTTTTGAAATACGTATCCCTAAGGAGAGGTGGAACATAGATCCCACACATGTGAACTCTCGAAAGAGACTGAGAGTTTCCAGCCCTGTGATTGGTTTATAAACAGCCAATCAGGAGCGTCATAAGGGACGGGCTTAGACATCAAATGCACTGTTGATGCAAATCTACTACAGCTCATGTGTTCTTCTACGCAATGTTATCCTTTATTGCAAAGCCAAGAATGAAAATGATTTAAATTGTGGACCTTCCTCCTAAACAACATTGTTGTCCCTGTGATTGAAAATATTTCCTTTGTTCGTGTCACGATTGGCCAGTTGATTTAGCTTTAGCCATCTTTATGGCATCATGAGCCCTTGCTCAAAAGCAGCCTGTAAGTGGTGTAATATATTTAGGTGGTAGCCAACTACATTTCCGGTGTAGGCCTATACACTTGGTCCGGCCAGCCAAGATGATACAAATCACAAAATTATGGATAATTGTAGAAATACTAGTGGTGTAATATATTTAGGGGTACTACATGTCCGATGTAGGCCTACACACTTGGTCCGGCCAACCACAACGATACATATCACAAAATTACGGCTAATTGTAGAAATAATAGTAGTGTAATATATTTAGGGGTACTGCATGTCTGGTGTAGGCCTATACACTAGGTCTGGCCAACCAAGATGATACATATCACAAAATTACGGCTAATTGTAGAAATACTAGTGGTGTAATATATTTAGGGGTACTGCATGTCTGGTGTAGGCCTATACACTTGGGCCAGCCAACCAAGACGTTACATATCACAAACCTATGACTTATTGCAGAAATGTTAGAAATATTCCACATTCTCTTATCATTTCCAGAACGGAACTTTATCCACAGCTCCTTTCCTCTGTAGCTACATAGGGGGCATCTTTTGGAATTCTTTGTCCAGCTGGCTTATATCCCGAAATTACCTCTCCATCACGAATTGCAGAAGGATCTTTGGCGTGCTAGGTAAGACATCACTGTGCAGTTCACCGTGGACAAATTACGCAATGAATTCACTATCGTAGCACAGTTCTCACTTATATTATGATACTTTAGCTAAAGATTACCTCTCCGTCATGAATTCCAGAAGGATCTTTGGCGTGCTAGGTAAGACATCACTGTGCAGTTCACCGTGGATACATTACACAATGAATTCACTATTGTAACACAGTTCTCACTTATATTATGATACTTTAGCATGGGACATCCAATAAGCAACTCAACTTGCTGCGCCTGAACTTCACAGTATGGTGGCCCAAAGTTCAACACCCTTCTCACTACCAGAGTGGATTTCACTGACAACGTGACCTTGCTATCCTTAGCAACCGTTTCCTGGCGCTCTCTTGATCTTTCATGGGTGGATAGGGGCCTTGAATGACCATCACATGCGTATATACTCTACGGTACTGAGCGACTGTAAAATGGTATATCCCTTACCTCTCTACATAGTGAGTGATTTTGAAGCCTGTAAACCTTGAAACTTATCTGAAGTAACCATAGGACAAATGTAATCAAGTGTGTTGAGGTTGTTACAATAGTAGATTCACATCCGCCATGCATTTGATGTCTAGGCCAGTCCCTTACGACACTCTTGATTGGCTGTTGATAAACCAATCACAGGGCTAGAATCTCCCAGTCCCTCTCGAGAGTTCACATAGGCGAGATGTATATTCCATCTCTCCTGAGGTATACATCTTTCAGGAGGGGTGGAACATACATTCTGCCTACGTGAACTTTCTCGAGAGATTGAGAGTTTCCAACCCTGTGATTGGCTTATCAACAGCCAATCAGGAGCGTCGTAAGGGAAAGGCCTAGATATCAAATACACGGTTGATGTGAATCTACTGTAGAAACCAATATAAGCCACTTTGTGGTCTGGCTCTCTTGCGTCATAAAAAAAGGAAGTAATTTTAGCTTGATAGTCAGTAATTGCCTAGAATAGTGTATTCAGAGATACATGAAAATTAGAACATAAACCCATTAAGCTTTCTGAAAAGGCAAGTTTAAGAATGCATAGAGATCCTTAAAGAACTATACAAGGATTTGCAATGGGAGTCATGTCTTAATTAAGTAAGTGGTGTCCCCAAGAATCAACCGTACATGCTCTGGGACAGAGGAAGGTTTAACCAGGAAATGGCCATCAACAAGAAATGAGACAGCATTACTAAATATTCGTCCTGAGAAAATCCTGAGTGACCCCGAAATAATAATAATAATAAAAATTATAATAATAGTAATGATAATAATAATAATAGGAACACTAGGCACGATCCCAAGATCCCAGAAAAGGAACCAGGAAAAACTAGATGCCGAAGCAGCTCCAGGACTCATGCAGCAGTGTGTGCTATTAGAAACAGAGCACATAGTGAGAAGAGTGATGGACTCCTAAGGAGGCAAGATGCAACCCGGAACCCCACGCTATAAAAACCACCC
Source organism: Macrobrachium nipponense (assembly GCF_015104395.2). Taxonomy (NCBI): domain Eukaryota; kingdom Metazoa; phylum Arthropoda; class Malacostraca; order Decapoda; family Palaemonidae; genus Macrobrachium; species Macrobrachium nipponense. The sequence continues at coordinate 29,755,813 of NC_087219.1, forward strand.
AGTCGAATAGGATGAATGAGATAGATAAATAATAATAATAATAATAATAATAATAATAATAATAATAATAATAATAATAATAGGGAGAAGAAGAATAATAATAACAGAAAATTTAGGATTACTTCCATTACTGATTAATATGAAAATCATAAAACTATATTCCAATAATAATAATAATAATAATAATAATAATAATAAAATCTTTCCATATCCACCTGTCTGTTCATCATAAAAACTAGAACAAATTTCTACACATGATCACGAGCGTCCAAAATGCCCTGGAACAATGTGACTCATTAACCAATCTCTCTCTCTCTCTCTCTCTCTCTCTCTCTCTCTCTCTCTCTCTCTCTCTCTCTCTCTCTCTCTCTCTCTCTCTCTCTCTTTTAAGTGGGGTTAAGGGTGGGGAAGACCTGGCGATCAGTATTTTTACAATTACTTTCTAATATATATTAGTTTGTTTGCTGCAGAGATTTTGAAATATTTATTTCAGTATCATTTTCGATTATCTGAAGTGTTGCAAAGACTGAGTAATGTATCAATCCAACGTCTGGCTTATTTTTTTCTGTCCGCACTTTTCCTGTCCGCCCTCACATCTTGAAAACTACCAAGGCTAGAGGCCTGCAAATTGGTACGTCGATCATCCACCCTCCAGTCATCAAACACACTGAATTGCAGCCCTCTAGCCTCGGTAGTTTTTATTTTCATTTCAGGTTAAAGTGAGTCATGTTCGTGCGTCTGAAAACTCGATAGCCCCGAATAAGAATTCTGCGCATTCCTTACTTGTTTTTCTTATGATACTAATCCTGGATAACAATTTTCACCCACACTTACATTTTCCAGGAATCCATGGAAGCCTGGCAGAGAGTCTTCTGGATCTGCGTCCCAATACACTTCATCACGGCCATCTTCTACCTGTTCCTCGTCACGGGAGAGATCCAGCCTTGGAATGACGTCGAGTTTGTGAAAGTATCTCCCTCTTCGTCTTCCAGTACTTCTTCTCCAAAAACAAAGACGCGTCGCTGCTGACTTACGTATATAAAAAAAAGTATGATGTGAAGAGAGGAGCAAGGAATTTCAAAATTTCGAAAATGAAAGATACCAGTGTCTGTGTTAAATATTTTTCCATTTTCAGCAAAATTATGAACATGAAAGACAAAAAGGAAGTTATGATATATATATATATATATATATATATATATATATATATATATATATATATATATATATATATATATATATATATCGAGCTACAATATCCTTTAATATCTAATTCGCTCTACCTCGGAATTAATATATTTTCACATATGCTTAACCGAACAAATTACCTGAGCGCGAAAGGTATTTGAGGGTGAGATGCAACATGAACTTTTAGCCTCTTGCGGTGGTGTAGTAGGTAAAAGCTTCACTGACGTTCCTTGATTTGAAAGGCTCCATGGGTTCGCGCCCTGGTCCAGGCAAGTCTATTATCGAGAAAAAATTCCCCTTCGGTTAAGCATGTATGAAAAATATATTTATTCCGAGGTAGAGCGAATAAGATATTAAAGGACATTGTAGCTCGATATATTTATATGAATCACAGAAATGTGATATGA
>NC_087219.1:29762407-29764907 GCF_015104395.2 Macrobrachium nipponense
ACGCAGGATCATAAGAGCATTTATCAGTAGCCATAACGCACTGACATTCAAGTTGCGTCTTTGCAGCAACATAATGAAAAGAAAGATATTTTATTATTCGTATCACCGTGCAAAGTAATTGACAAAGAAACGAACCAATCAAGATCCCTGTTCCGTTAAATGAAAGTCACCGAGAAGAGAGAGAGAGAGAGAGAGAGAGAGAGCCATTTAACGACATTAATGCACTACAATTTTATCATTTTATCTTGCTATCGGAAAATGAGAGAGAGAAAGACAGAGGAGATAAATTGTGATTTGAGAGCTAAGTAATCCGATAACCCCATCACCATCTTCGTTACTTGACTTACATTGAGAGAGAGAGAGAGAGAGAGAGAGAGAGAGAGAGAGAGAATCAAAAGAAGATGAAAATTATCAATAGCCGCAAGATTTTTTGAATAATTTAAATCCATCGGGACTGCCAGTGCACAGAATAACGTTGAAGAAGTACTGCCCGGTAATGTTGCTTCGGAATTTGGATCCCACGTCATCGAAGCAGTGATAGCAAAATGCCCTTACTCCGGCAAATGTCTGTTCATCCCCTGGATTCCTCTGATGCCTTCGGACAACCAGCTTCCGTTCCAGTTACGGCGCAGGCAGTTTCCCATCAACCTGGCCTTCTCATTCACTGCAAACAAGTCGCAGGGCCAGACTTTGGATCATGTTGGTGTGTTTCTGCCGTCACCCATATTCATGAATGGCCAACTGTATGTGGCGATGAGCAGAGCAACTGACTCTGCCAACTTGAAATTAAGTTGTGGACAATCTGATAATATTGTGTACAAAGAGGTTCTGTAGTAGCTATGTATAAAAATAGCCCTTATTTTAATATTGCTGAACAAATAGTACACATAAATTTTTCACTTTTGCACCCGTATTTTATCACCTGTCGTAGATGGGTAAGTTTGCTAATAATAATAATAATAATAATAATAATAATAATAATAACAATAATAATCATACTATAATGGGCGTAATGTCTGTCATTCAATAACGGCCAAACGGCTGGTCAGATGGGCATGAAACTTGGCAGAGTTATGGTGGGGACCCCTAAGATGGTTTGTAATGGGGTTTCATCCAACCTAACCCCCTCATTTGTAGGGGGTGGGGGTGAGAAGGGATTCCCTGAAACGGAGCTGTTTCTGGCCGTGAAATGAGGCTGGTTATTCCCGTAGACTTAGTTACTTTACGAATTTTCATACATAATTTTTGTACAACTTCCCCGGAAAAAGTCGTGAATATTTCAGCTCGGACACAATAGAAGATGAAAATTATCATCAATTGCCGCAAGATTTTTTGAATAACTTAAATCCATCGGGACTGCCAGTGCACAAAATAACATTGAAGAAGTACTGCCCAGTAATGTTGCTTTGGAATTTTGATCCTGCCAGTGGACATTGCAATGGAATGAGGTACACCGTTATGGAGCTAAACTCCCACGTCATCCAAGCAGTGATAGCAACGGGCCCTCACACCGGCAAACGTCTGTTCATCCCCCGGATTCCTCTGATGCCTTCGGACAACCAGTTTATGTTCCAGTTACGGCGCAGGCAAACAAGTCGCAGGGCCAGACTTTGGATCGTGTTGGTGTGTTTCTGCCATCACCCATGTTCACGCATGGGCAACTTTATGTGGTGATGAGCAGAGCAACTGACTCTGCCAACTTGAAATTAAGTTGTGGACAAACTGATAATATTGTATACAAAGAGGTTCTGTAGTGGCTATGTATAAAAATAGCCCTTATTTTAATATTGCTGAACAAATAGTACATATAAATTTTTCACTTCTCCACCCGTATTTAACACCCATCGTAGATAGGGTAAGTTTGCTAGTAATAATAATAATAGGAAGTAATGGCTGCTTCAGCTGTGTTACATTGTAGAGATTCTTCTCTATTTTCTGAATAGCGGCTTTTTCTGTGCTACTTAAACAGGCTAGTAGAGCGCCTAAAGAGGTCATGATCAAATACAGGGCAACATTGGTGTATATATTTGAATTTTACAGCTAAACTATGATATCATAGTCATCAAAGTCAAGGGAACACTAGGCACAATCCCGAGATCCCTGAGAAGGAATCTGGAAAAACTAGAGAACGAAGTAGCTTCAGGACTCATACGGAAGAGTGTGCTCCTAGAAACAGCACAAAGAGTAAGAAAAGTGATGGACTCCTCCTAAGGAGGCAGGATGCAACCCGGAACCCCCCCGCCCCTCCACAAACACACACCACACACTATAAATACCAACCAGTCGAACTGGATAACTGTGATAGACCAATAAAAAATTATAATAATAATGGTGAAGAAATCCAAAACGGTGTAGGCGTAAATGTATACTAAAAATATATAAACAAAACCAAAGCTTTGGACAACCAGCTCGATTCTCCAATTTTGAAAGCTACATATTTCAATTCATTTCAATACTTCCACTATTGTGGTTTTTTCACAAAGTGATTCATATCATTATG
>NC_087219.1:29774907-29779907 GCF_015104395.2 Macrobrachium nipponense
AGAGAGAGAGAGAGAGAGAGAGAGAGAGAGAGAGAGAGAGAGAGACTGATGACCACTGGGATATCTCAGACGCCCACGGCACATAATTCTCTGGGATATCTATGAAGACAGAATAATTAATTTACCTCAGAGTAGGAGATACTAACCTTGTTTATGTCCTGTTCAGTTACGTTCCAGATTTTTCACAAGGACAATGAACCCTTAGAAGTTGATCCAGGATGCTCATTAAAAAATCATCGGTGTGTTAAAGGTGTGTATAATCAAGGCCCACCTCAAATATTGTAAACTTTGATAGAATGGTCATCCTTTTGCTTTTACAATGCATTTACAATTTACAAATTTGTCTAGCAACGAAAGTTTGCACCGAAAATATGTCTCTCTTACGGTGGTTTCGGTACAATGCTGTATTGAACTTTAAGCACAGCCGGTGGTGGCCTGCCCTAGATTGTTGCCAGAAGCACGATTATGGCTAAGGTTAACCTTAAATAGAATACAAAAAAAAACTACTGAGGCTAGAGGGCTGCAATTTGGTATGTTTGATGGTTGGAGGGTGGATGATCAACGTACCAATTTGCAGCCCTCTAACCCCAATAGATTTTAAGAACTGAGGGCGGACAGAATAAATTGCAGCCGGACACACAAAGCCGACAAAATTGTTTTTTGTACAGAGAACTCAAACCAGGTGACTGATCGTTTGTTGATAAACACAGCCGAAGTTAAATGACAGTTTACCTGGGAGTTTAATCAGTGGAGATTTAGCGATGTGTCGGCGATGTGTCAGCGATGTGGAATGACTTGGAAGATTGCAAAGGTGCAAAATGCATACGATATCCTGCATTAGGATAGTATGCATAGATTATGGGTCATAAGAACTGAAACGCCATCTGAAATCATGAATATTGAACCAAACCAAAACTTCTTTAAGTTTTCCTCTGAAGATGGAAAAAGAAACCCACAAGATTATTGGGTATAAATTGTTTACTATGTAAATACCCACAAGTACCTACAAATACTTACAAGTTATACCAGTTCCTCGTTGGACGAGTGGTTTTCACGCTCGCCTACCAATCCGGTGGTCCGAAGTTCGATTCCCCGCTCTGCCAACGCGAAATCGGAGGAATGTATTTCTGGTGATAGAAATTCATTTCTCGATATGTGATTCGGATCCCACAATAAACCGTAGGTCCCGTTGCCTGGTAATCAATTGGGTTCCTAGCCACGTAAAAAGATATCTAATCCTTCAGGGCAGCCCTAGGAGAGCTGTTCATCAGCTCGGTAGTTTGGTTAAACGAGAAGGGACTTAAAATTTTACAATTTACACCAATAATGTTGTGGGTTTTTTCCCATTATGAATATTATTTGGAGATTATAACCGCGCTTATTGTGAATTTTCTAATGCAGATTCCACGACTTGACAGATCACACTGACTCACGATTACTACTAAATAAAAATGGACCACTTTTCATATATTATTTTACACATACTACTTTGCACATTACCTGTATTATTATAGGGACTCAGGGGTGTGCAACGTATTCAAGTGAAGGGCCACCATATAGTCAAGAATCTCAAGTAAAAAACCAACTGCAAACTTAGTCTTATATTTCTTATGAAAAGCATTCTGTTATAGTTACAAAAAGGCTTCACAGTACGTGAGAATGTAATACATAATACAACATATTTTCAAAAAATCCTCCTATGAACTATGACTTAGTTTGGCGAAACACGACTTTTAGGAATTTAAGTAATTAGGGTATATGCAAAATTAGTCTTGTACTTCTTATGAAAAGCATTCTGTTATAGTTACAAAAAGGCTTCACAGGACGTGAAAATGTAATAGATATTACAATATTTAAAAAAAAAACCCTCCTATGAACTATGACTTAGTTTGGCGAAACGAGAGTTTTAGGAATTTAAGTAATTAGGGTTTGTGCAAAATTAGTCTTGTATTTCTTGCTTATGAAGTTACAAAAAGGCATCACAGGACGTGAAAATGTAATACATTATACAATTTTTTTTTTAAATCCTCTTATGAACTATGACATAGTTTGGCGAAACTAGAGTGTTAGGAATTTAAGTAATTAGGGTTTAGTACATTTTCAGCTTGGCAGTTGGCCCCAAGGGCTGCCCTGTATAGGAGCTATTTCTAATCCTGTTCGGTGAATGCTAAGTAGGTCCTTTGACAAATTTGGGCTAAAACACATTCCTGAACAATTTTATCTTATCGTTTCAGATGGTTAAACAAAAGACAGACAGACATACAGACAGGCAGACAGACAGACAGACAACCTTAACAATATGGTATAGTGGTAGTTCGGTAATGGTCGAAGATGGTTATTAATATACTTTTCTTTTTTTTATTCTTAACATTAGGAATTTTCCTATTTTTATTTGATTATTCTGTATAGAATTTTTTCTGTTCTATTTTTAACACTAAACTTTCCTATTTTTATTTAATTATTCTGTATAGAATTTCAACGCTTTCAGTATACTTGCGAAATACGTATTTCAATTTATTCCTACAGCATAACTTTAACAGAGAGAGGAGAGAGAGAGAGAGAGAGAGAGAGAGAGAGTGCCATATGTTACTTGAAGTAAAAACTATTCATTTTTAATAATCAACGAGAGAGAGAACTCTTATTCAATTACGGCTACTCCCTGACAATCTCTATTATCAACCATGTCAGATGAAATTAAGAACCCTTTTTAATCCTTGTTTTCCCCGGCACCCTTCACCCCCCCCCCCCCCCACCCCCCCCCCCCCCCCTCCATCCCCCAACGGCCCCACGCCCACCTTACACCCCGCCACCTCAGTTCCCCACCCTAAAAGTGTATATAATCAACAGGATTCATTCCGATCTCTTCCTGTTCATCAAAATTCATCACATTCTAGATTAAATTTTTCTTTATTTTTTTTTTTTTTTCATATCAGACTCCATGTCCCTTTTTCTTTCGCCTTTTATGATCTCACGCCATTTTCTTTTATGGTCTGTTAACGACTTCCTTATTGCATCTGGGGAGAGAGAGAGAGAGAGGGAGAATAATTTCTGAAAATAATTATATTCGCCTCACTTAGGAAACAACTGCAAGTAAGATAGTAAAATAATTTTATTATTATTATCATTATTACTATTATTATTATTATTATTATTTATTAAAAAGTAATGGCTACTTCCGAATAGCGGCTTTTTCCGTGCTACTTAGACAGACTAGTTGAGCACCAATTGAGGTCATGATCAAATACAGTCAAAATTGGTGTATATATTTGAATTTGACAGATAAACTATGATACCATACTCATCCAAGTCATTAACGATCGATATATATATATATATATATAAATATATATATATATATTATATATATATATATATATATCATAGTATGATGATATCTATATATATATTATATATAGATATATCATATAGATATATATAATATAATATATATAGATATCTATATATTATATATAATATATTTATAATATATATCTATAGATTATATCATTCTCATAATTATATATAATATTTATATATATATTATATATTATATATATATATATAGATATATAATATATATTATATATATATATATATATTCTATAATATATATAATATTATAGCTTATATATATCTATATAATTATATATAATTCTATATATATATATATATATATATAATAGATATATATAGATATATATATCTATATAGATATATATATATATATCTAGATTAATAATCTAATTAATATATATAATTATGTATAGAATATATATATAGATATATATATATTATATATATATATCTATATATAATATATAGTCTATTATATATATCTATATATATATAGATCTATATATATATTATATATATATATATATATATATATATATAGTATATATATATATATATATATAATATATATATATATATATATATATTATAGTATATATATATATATGTATATATATATATATATATAGATATATATAATATATATATATAGATATATATATATATAGATATATATATGTCTCTCTCTCTCTCTCTCTCTCTTTCTTGAAGCAAGCGAGCTTTCGTCTGGAGCTGACAGACATCCTCGGGCTGGGAAGCTGAGGGTGGACTGATCTTGGAGCGGTGTCCGTCCTCGTTTATATTTGGGGTTGACAGCAGGGGGTCTTCCCCATAGTGATCTACTATTGGCTGGTGGCGGTAGGTCTTCGTTTTCATTGGTGGCTTGAAACAGGTCTCAAGCCACTTTCCCCGCCTTGATGGTTGCGATGCTGTAAGTCCTGCAGCCGCCTGGACCTCCTTAGCGGCACAGTTACGTTGATGGGCGTTTCGCTACGCTGTGGGACGTCACGTCTAACTTGATTATGGTTTGCTGCAAGAGTATCTCGTTCGGGGGCGTTGTCTTCCGTGGGGTTGTCATGCTCGGTGGTGTCATTGTTGGTGGCAGGTCTTCTCATACTCGTAGGGAGGAGAAATTCTTCCTGCGTCCTATTTAGTAAAGGTTTTACTTGCTGGATGAGAAGCGCCTCCAGCAGGCGTAACCGACGGAGATCAGGGGCCTTCCCGATGATCTTCGTGTTTTGGATGATCACAAGAATCACGCCCACACCAGACATCAAGAGGCCATCTACCGGGAGACACGGGAATCTCCTAATGTCTCACCCACCTCCCAGGTAAAAAGACGAATCACACGGCATCTCTCCATAGACACATGGGAATCTCCTGTTATCTTACAAAGATAAAAACCAAAGAAAGCTACACAATGCATAAACCGTCTGCTTCACTGTTTGCAATGAAAGCCATACACATCTTTGGGAACATATGTATAAGTGTGAGTATGCATGAACATGTATATATACAATAATACTATCTAAATGTTGGTTTGATATATATTGCAATATTTTCAGATGCCGTGCCTAAAATGTTTATAGGTAACTCCCTTTTTTTATTTTTATTTTTTTCCACCACCACCTTTCCCTCAAACTAAA
>NC_087219.1:29784907-29787407 GCF_015104395.2 Macrobrachium nipponense
GTCACATTGATTTATGGTGCCAATGAAAGCAAATAAAGTAATTAAATAGAAAATATTTTGGATCTTACCTAGATCGTGACCCCAAGGGTTTTCAGCGGTCGTCATTTAGGGCTAATGCTTCTTGTGGGGGTTATTATATTTATGATGTTTACAGTCTTTTGTTTATGGTGTCACAGTCAGCCCCAACAGGCGTGTACTAAACACGCCTCTGCAAAGGTGGATACATACCGGGTTAAAACCCTTTATACTATCAAGGCAAGATTAATGTGACTTTTTCTGTGATCCTTTACCTGGATTCCTGCGAAACATCACCGCGGTCGGATGAAGTGTCCTTCTTAAGGTGAGTCTACACTAGGCTTCACCCCCGGCTGCATGCATAAGACTCATCACCAACTCCTCTCAAAGTCTTGTTAGCCCCGCCTACTGGACTGTTCAGTAGGGTGATTTGGTGGTGTGGTGTGACTCTTGATGAGCAGTCCAGTATTTGGGAGGAGTTGATGGTGTTAGCCCGACCTACTGAACTGCTCAGTAGGGTGAGTTGGTGGTGTGGCGTGACTCTTGATGGGTGTCCAATAGGCGGGGCTATCAAGAATTTGGGAGGAAGTTGGTGATGAGTCTTATGCATGCAGCGTGGGGTGAAGCCTAGTGTAAACTCGCCTTTAGATGTAGGGGGAGTTTCTCCTGTGACTTTTTCTACCTGGATTCCAGGGGAACATCACCCCGGCCGGATGGAGCGTCCTTCTTGGGCGCAGGGGAATTGGATTTAACCGAATTTCCCAAGTCATTCCATGGCTGGACGTCGGTCGAGACGAATATCAAGAAGAATATGGCACTGATGAAGTATATTGGGACGCAGATCCAAAATACTCTTTGCCAGGCCTCGAGAGATTGCTAGATAGAGGAATAAATATATAAATGAATTAATAAATATACATAATAGAATCGTTAATAAATTAATGTATAAATATATCAATAAATAAATACAAATCAAAGACCAGGGCGCGACAAATTGACCCGTGTCTGTCAGTTGGTCGTGCCTTAGTCTTTCATTTGAGACACCACGGTTCGATCCCGTCATGGGTTAAAAATTTGTAAATAAATAAATTACTAGATAAAAAACAATAGTAATATTTTATTTCATTCTCGATTCCACATCCCAAAACATAAGCAAACCTCTGAATTTTATTATCTCTCTTTTATAATTTCAACTTATGAACGTTAAAAATTGATATATATATATTCATGAACGCGATGATTATCAACAGTGTTATAATTAATAGTAATATTTTATTTTATTCTCGAATCCACACACCAAAATATAAACAAACCTCTGAATTTTACTGTTTCTCTTTTATAATTTCAACTTATGAACGTTAAATTTTTTTATATATATTTAAGAGCACGATGATAATCAACTGTATTACAATTTTTGAAAATTCGAACTTTTTTTTTAGCTTTATTTGCGATGATATGACAGCGATTTAGGGGAACGAAAAAAGAAACGTCTCTCACTTGTCCTTCCGTCATTACGCCTGTCACAATTGGCACGACGAAGGATATAATGCCTCCCACAGTGCTGTCCAGTCCTAGAAGAGTTCCTGAAAATGATTTATATTTTTTACGGCATATCAGTACTTCCACACACACACGCACACACACACACACACACAAAAGCATACCAACTTATATATATATATATATATATATATATATATATATATATATATATATATATATATATATATATATATATATATATATATATATATATATATATAATATATATATATATATATATATGTGTGTGTATACCTATATAAAAATTTCCTACCAGCAAAATTCGGCGCAATGTCTGTGTGGTTGACGAGGCCGCTAGTGGTTGTGGCACCATTTAGGAACAGTGCCAGACAAAGCAGGATGATGGCAAGCTTGGCATCACACCCCGCGAAGGACACTCCCAAAATCATGGCAGCTGGACCCCACAGGGCTGAAAAAAATAATAGTTATAATAATAATAATAATAATAATAATTGGGAAAAACTCTTTATCGCGAGAGTATATATAATATTTTAAGGGGTCCACAATAATAAAAATGTTGCGAGTCCGTGTATAATTTGGAAAGCTCTTTACAAAAAGCTTTTGAACTCTTCCCTGGGTTCATCTTCAGTCCAAAAAAATATAATAATAAAATAATAATAATAATAATAATAATAATAATAATAATAATAATAATAATAATAATAATAATAATAATAATAATAATAATAATAATAATAATAACAAGTAATTTCTCTTGAATTTCAATCCATATATATATATATATATATATATATATATATATATATATATATATATATATATAGATTATTATATATATATATAATATATAATATATATATATATATATATATATATATATATATATATATTCATATATTTATTTATTTATTTATTTATTTATTTATTTATTTATCTATTTATTTATAACCAGCAACATATC
>NC_087219.1:29792407-29794907 GCF_015104395.2 Macrobrachium nipponense
TACAAAATATAATGTGTAATATATCATCTCACAAAAGCATTTTATCACAGGTTACAGTCACTATAGATTACGGTTAGTTTCCATCCAAAAAAAATTAACACGGATACTAATTATAATCTCAGCCATGTATCACCACACGAAATTGGAGCCTTACCGAGGTAGACGATGGCTATAAATCTCGGCCGCTCTATCGGAGGAATCCATCGAGATATGCAGGCGTGCATGGACGGCCAAGAGACTCCCTGGAAATAGAAACTCCCTGGAAATAGACTCCCTGGAAATAGACTCTCTGAAAACGACTGGAAATAAATCTCAGCGAGACACGATTCATCTTTGCGACTTTAAAGTTAATTTACGGTGGCTGAAGAGTTATGTTAAAATCAGAGGAGAATATTGAATTTTGGCCAAAAGGGCCAAGCACTGGGACTTTTGAGGTCATTTAGCGCTGAAGAGGAAATTCAGAATAGGAGGGAAACAATAATTGTTAGGAGAAGGTGGATAGCCATATGGAAGAAAGAGAATATGAACGGAGGTACAGTAATAGGAATGAAAGAGGTTGCAGTTAGGGGCCGAAGGGACGCTACGAAGAACCTTAAGTAATGCCTAGAGTGCACCGCATGAGGTGCACTGACGGCACTACCCTCATAAGGAGAAATTTGAAATATATTATTGACCTCCTTTCTAGAAATATTATACCTGCATTACGATTAATTTTAAATATATTATTGACCTAATACTTATGAATCTTCAACAATATCCATTGAATTCCCAGGAATTCCAGATTCCTACCTGGAACATTCCTTGTTGAATTTCAATTTCTAAATTCTTCTGTAAAAGCTTTCTTAAAATCTGGTATTGATTCTGCAATAATGAATTCATGTCCATTCTCCTAAAGTTTATGCATCATTATAACTATCCATTGAATTCACAGAAATTCCAGATTCCTACCTGGAACATTCCTTGGTGAATTCTAATTCCTCAACGCATTAGTATTGACTCCGCAATACTGAGTCCATTCCCATTCTACTAACACGAATGACACTTCATAAATTTCCTTTAAATTCCCAGGAATTCCAGATTCCTACCTGGAACATTCCCTGGACGACACGTAACCCAATCAGGGCACCATAATGCGCCCTAGCCATCACGGGGGACAAGATCGCGCAAATTCCACCGGCCAGGATGCAGAGTCCGAAGACAATCTTCGTTCCGTAGAGCTCCGCCATTCTACCTCCTGCAATCTGGAAGTGGTCTCAGTTATACGCTTTGTGAGAACAGGAGAGAGAGAGAGAGAGAGAGAGAGAGAGAGAGAGAGAGAGAGAGAGATTATTAACAAATCGTTTGGAGGGGAGTCCTCATGTTCAACTTGCCTGCGTCAGGGAATAGCCGTAGAAGAAAGCTCCGAGGACCAGACCCTGAGTCGTTTCGTCCCAAAGCATTTCACCATCCTGGAAAATGAAGAATGCGGACTGTAAATAATCAGTCCTTTATCCGTGTATATATCTATATATATATATATATATATATATATATATATATATATATATATATATATATATATATATATATATATATATATGTATATATATATATATATATATATATATATATATATATATATATATATATATATATATATATATATATATACAGGAAGGTTGGGGCATCTGGAACGCCGCAAATTCAGTAAAAACACTATGAAGAAAAGCCAGCCTAGTATTATTTATTTACCATCCAAATTTTCGAGACTTTGGGTCTCATCTTCAGGGCTGTAAAATATACAAAATACACTAATTGAAGCAATACTCAGTATTAATATCAATAAAAATGGAACAATGTAAAACTTAAATATTCTTAAAAAATCCATTTTAAAAATAAAATAAAAAGTGAAGAATGCTTAAGTCAGTACCTATCTCTACTAGAGTTAAAAACTGAGTGACGTTCTATGGTTTGGATAATAAATAATAATGCTATGCTGGCTTTCTCCATCTTCTTTATATATATATATATATATATATATATATATATATATATATATATAATATATTATATATATATATATATATATATATATGGGTGTGTGTGTGTGTATATACACTTTAATATATATATTTATTTATCGTAACAGATTAAATCCTTCAGATGACCAATAACAAAAAAAAAAAAGAAAGACGTGAAAAAGAGGAATTCCTTAAGAGAAAGCAAGGACTTTCCCGTGACTGTGTCCTGGGTGGCCTTCAAGTAAAAATCAATGAAGAAAGCACAAAGGAAATAAATAAAGGACTTTTTTCTGCCTTGAGAAATAATTAGCTGGAGATTGAACAGAAGGTAAAATGAAAAGGGTTACAGAAACCTTGGCAACAGTCTTCGAACTTTGAAAGAAAGGAGAAAGTTTTTGACAAGGGGTTCAAATAAATGGAAGGGTGAATTGAGACAAAAATAATCAGGGATGAAAATTCTGAGTATACGAAATTCAATTAAGAGGAAACATAGGGGTGAG
>NC_087219.1:29797407-29827407 GCF_015104395.2 Macrobrachium nipponense
ATATTATATATATATATATATATATATATATATATATATATACATATATATATATATATACACACACATTTATACTGTACATACATGCATACATGTGTATCTACGTAAATATATATATATATATATATATATATATATATATATATATATATATATATATATATATATATATATATATATATATATATATATATATGAAACCGTTTCCAAATTAGTAAATATCGTCAAAATTACTCATGCTGGTTTATTTTGAATTCAACTTTTTATTTTTATTTATTTATTTATTTATTTTTTTTTTTTTTGCAGAGGGACCGGAATTTATTCACACCACGTTATTATGAGCCCCTTTGAAAGGAATTAATTGTGCATGAATAAATAAATATATAATTAAGTAAACATATGTATATATAAGCAAAGCACATATATACAGAATTAGGATATGTAATATATGGAAATATAATTAGTTTTAGGATTTACGCTTCAGAACCACCTACCTACCTCATCTAGTGCAGTTGGGATGGCTGTAGATAATTGATAAGTTCCTTGTGACAACACGTATTCCGATGTATCTACGGATAGAGAGAGATCAGCCAATTACTAAGATATGCTGATGTACGTATTGTACAGTAGTAATAAAATTGTACAGCGAAGATACTGAGTATGGGACAAGGAATTAGATTTTGTGGACTGAACTTATTTTCATTCTTAATTGGCATCAGGAACAGTATCTACATATCAAAGGACGTGTATATGTAGTACATACATACATGCATTCATACATACATACATACATACATTATAAATATTATAATATATATTATATAATTATATATATAATAATAATATATAATATATATGTTTATTATATTATATTATATATATATTTATATAATATATATATATATATATATTTATATATATATATATATATATATATATATATATATATATATATATATATATATATATATATATATATATATATATATATATATACATACCATATATGTATATGTACATATACAAACAATCGTAGAGGTATCTTGAGTGTGTACCTACGTATATTTATATATATATATATATATATATATATATATATATATATATATATATATATATATATAGAGTATGTTCTCATAAAATTCCAGATATGACGAGGAGCTTGAACTATCAGATAAAAAGGCCTTGTTGTCTCTCGCAGTTGATTTAACCAATTTGATTAACAAAATTACCATTATCTGCATTATGCAGGGATACAGAGACGCTCTCCCCAAGGGAAGATTCACATGCGACAGCAACGCCACTGGTGGTGTTCCTCCTAACCATCGCCACGATTGCAACTGACAAGTTGATCCTGACCATATACAGGTTGACGAAGCCGAACCAGGCCATGATGGCCAAAGAAATTCGCGTGGGTAACCATCCTGGAAGGTGGAATATTTATTTAGTCGTCTTTTTATAAATTTAAATTTTATGTTGTTAATATTGGAATATTTAGTTAGTCCTCTTTTTGTCATTTTAAATCAATAATGTTATTAAAAGTGGCCCAGTTTTTACTAATCATAATGTCTTAAATATGTTTTGACTTAGAGGGAGACAATAAGAGATCATGGATTTTAATAAGAAATATTTTTCATAAAGCTGAAATGCTTTTACCATTCTCTAGAGAATCAAGACTATATAAATCAAATGATGCCAAGATATTATTGGTATAGCCACTACTTTAAGATAAGACTCAAAAGTGATAAATATTACCAAATATTTGTAGTGCTCTCTTATATTTTGAGGATAGGACTCAATGCAAAGTAAATGACCTTAGGATATTATTGGTATTCCCACTGCTGTAAGATGTGACTCAAAATTGAGAAATATTACAGAATAGTTTTAGTATTTTCTTATGTGTTAGAGCTCGATATGAAAATAAACATTTTTGAAATGCTTTTATTATTCTTTTAAGTAAATCAAGACAAAAAATTTATGCAGTAATTATAAATGAAAGGGTTCTAGTTTGAGCTAACATGGTAAGACTGCATTTAAAAATAAATATCATGAAAATATTATTATTATTATTACCTTACGAGGCAAAACAAAAAGCAAAAGAATCTTTTTTAATTTTTTACTTATTCTCTAAAGTGAGGAAAAATAACCTGCAATAAAAGTTAACATGAAATAAAGGTTCTTTCTCTTCAAGTGAGATAGAAAGGGACAGAAAGAAAAAGCTGTTATTGTAATTTCGAGAAACGAGGACACAAGGGAGCAAAAATTACTGTTGACATCATTAAGGCTTTGCATTCAATTTATTTCAATGGAGTTGATCAAGAATTAAAAAGAAGTAGTGAAACAATTATTTCCACGCAACGGGAGTGATAAAATGGAACAAGAATATAACTGTGGTATACATAATTGTCATATATACATACAATATAAATATATTATAGATATATTATAATAATATATATATATTATATATATATATATATTATATAATATATATATAGAAATTTTATAGAGATATAGATATGAATATAGATAACATAAATACATACATATACATATACATATATCTATGTATATATGTTACATATATATAGATATAGATATATCTATATATATATATATCTAATATATTATATAGATAAGATATATACATACATATAAACATATACATCTATAATGTATCATATGTAATTATATTATATAATATATATTTATATATATTATATATATATATATATATATATATATATATATATATATATATACATATATATATATATATACTATATATATATATATATATATATATATATATATATATATTTAACTTCGAAATCACTATTGATATTCTAAACAATGGTTTCAGAAAAAGCATAGAACCTATCACATTAATGTAAAATCAAAAGTCCCGTAATCGAATATAACCGAAGTTCTTTGAATGCAAAAAAACTAAACAAATAAAAAATCCGCGGAAGTATCATCGGCGCAATCGAGTTTTCTGAATAGCTTATATAATCAAGGCCACCGAAAATAGATCTATCTTTCGGTGATCTCGGTATAATGCCGTATGCGCCGCGGGCCATTAAATTTTAACCACGGCCCGGTGGTGGCCTGGCCTATATTGTTGCCAGACGCACGGTTATGGCTACCTTTAACCTTAAATACAACACAAACTAGTGAGGGTAGATGGCTGAAATTTGGTAAATTTGATGAATGGACGGTGGATGATTAACATACCAATTTGCAGCCCTCTAGCCACAGTAGCGTTTTAGATCTGAGAGCGGACAGAAGTAAATGCGGACGGGCAGACAAAGCCGGAACAATACTTTTTTTTTCAGAAATCTAAATTGATAAAGGAAATACAGGGTGTCCATAAAGTCTCAGTACCATTACAAGTATTATTGCTCAGAATAGTTTTGGGACTTTATGGACACCCTGTATATTAAGTTAAATGCCTGAAGAGCCATTCGCCATAAACAATAAAACCTGACAGTTGTCTTACGTGTTCTGTTTCTCAGGAATTCGTCGATAGCGCTCTGGTTGTCTCTGAATAGCTCGAACATTTCTGTGAAAGGACAAAGGTTTCAGTATCTACGTGTACAGAAGTCTGTGTAATCCCCATCTACAAGTAGGCAGTCGCTAGTTTGAATTTTTGTTTTTTTAATTTAATAAAAAGGATATTGTTTGAAATCATTATTGCAAACAGTAGCAAAATTGAGAGTGGAAGAGATATTACAGACATAACGGAAACAAAAAGCAAAAATCAAAAATTAAAACTATATTACTATCAACTACAAAAATAACCTAAAAATTAAACAGATATTGCCATTAACTACAAAAATGAAAAAAAAATTAAACAGATACTGCCATTAACTATAAAAATGAAAAAAGAATTAAACAGATATCACTATCAACTACAAAAATAACAAAACATTTAACAGATATTACTATCAACTACAAAAAAAAAAAAAAAAAAAAAAAAAAAAAAAAAAAAAAAACAGATATTACTATCAACTACAAAAACAACAACAAAAAATTAAAAAGATATTACCGTCAACTACAAAAATGGAAAAAAATTAAACAGATATTACTATCAACAACAGATATTACCATCAACTACAAAAATAACAACAAAAACAATGACAACATATCTGTTCATTCAGTTAATAAAATGGAAATGTCTTCCTCTGTTATGCAGAACCAACTTTTAGACGAATTCCAAAACAATCATTTCATCTACATTCACGAAACGCTACAGCATGATAACGTATTCATTTGTTCGATTCTCGAATATTAAAAATGTTAATTTACTTATGTGAAGAAACCCTAAACTATATCAAGTTTTGGAATAGAATGGAATATAGAGTTTAGGCCAAAGGCCAAGAGCACTGGGACCTATGAGGTCCTTCAGCGCTGGAAAGGAAATGTAGAGTAGGTATGATTAAAAGATGTAACAGGAGGAAAACCTCAAACCAGTTGCACTTTGACATAATTGTTAGAAGAGGGTGAATAGCAAAATGGAAGAGAGAGAGAACATGAAAGGAAGTAGAGTAAAAGGAACGAAAGTGGTTGCAACTAAGGGCCGAAGGGACGCTGCAAAGAACCTTTCATAAATTCCTACAGTTCACCCCGTGAGGTGCACTGATGGTTTTTAAAAAGTCAATGGAAAACTCGTCAACATTTTGGCACAAAAATATCGAAGACGCTTTCTTTAACACAAGTGAATTTCAGATCAGGCGAACTGCAATTTTCTAAAAGGTTAGTTTCATAGTCAACTTGAATTCCAGATAATCACAGTAACTGCTGTTCTCGGAAGTCTAAAACCATACACAGTTGAAAACAGACACATTTCAAATAATACCTCTGAACTCCTCCTTGCCTAGCAACGATCAATATTCCTCCTTCGAAATAGGTCTCTCTTCTCTAGATCGAGAACTGGATATTGCAACGGTTGTTTTTATAAAGCCATCATCATTCACCACTGGATATTATTGTGAACCTGGTATAAAGTAGTTTTAATCTTGAAATTTATCAAGAGCTTTGACAAACTCGACTCTTCAAAGATTCAAAGTCGACCGTCGCACTAGGATGTCAGAAATAACACTGCTGCTCGTCCAAGGAATGAGCCGCTCACTGGAAAAAATCACGAATTCGGAGCTGAAAGAAAAGATTAAACAAGACATCCTATGGATTTCTCGTTTATTGTCATTATCAGGGACTTCTTCTTCTTCTTCATTGAAACGTGTCCACCAATTCAGCGAGGATTCATTGACTGAAGTCTTATTCCGGGCACGATTTAGGAGAGAGGAAAATAATCTTGGTTCTCAGACTTCAAAAGTAGGTCATGAACACTGTTATCGTTAGTATCATTATTGTAGGAAGTCTCGATGGCGACCCACTAAACTCGACTAACTACGAAGCGTGATTGTCAATAAAGGCATAATATTTTTTATCGGAGAAGTTTGTTCATCAACCCGAGATTGGGCTTATTATTATTATTATTATCATTATTATTATTATTATTATTATTATTATTATTATTATTATTATTATTATTATTATTATTATTATTATTATTCATGAAAATCTCATAATAGCATGAGTCACTAAAACGGCAAGGAAATCCACAGTTGTGTAAGTGTGGATATCTTTTTCTGATTATTTGATTTTATTGTATATTTTAGAAATATATATTTCTAAAATATATACTTACACTGACACCACTGTCGATTTTTTCACCATTATTATTATTTTTTTTTTCCTCTATCACAGTCCTCTAATTCGACTGGGTGGTATTTATAGTGTGGGGTTCCGGGTTGCATTCAGCCTCCTTAGGAGTCCATCACTTTACTTACTATGTGCGCCGTTTCTAGGATCACACTCTTCTGCATGAGTCCTGGAGCTACTTCAGCCTCTAGTTTTTCCAGATTCCTTTTCAGGGATCTTGGGATCGTGCCTAGTGTTCCTATGATTATGGGTACAATTTCCACTGGCATATCCAATAGCCTTCTTATTTCTATTTTCAGGTCTTGATACTTATCCACTTTTTCCCTTTCTTTCTCTTCAACTCTGGTGTCCCATGTTATTGCAACATCTATGAGTGATACTTTCTTCTTGATTTTGTCAATCAACGTCATGTCTGGTCTATTTGCACGTATCACCCTATCTGTTCTGATACCATAGTCCCAGAGGATCTTTGCCTGATCGTTTTCTATCACTCCTTCAGGTTGGTGTTCGTACAACTTATTACTGCAAGGTAGCTGATGTTTCTTGCACAGGCTCCAGTGGAGGGTTTTTGCTACTGAATCATGCCTCTTTTTGTACGGGTTCTGTGCAAGTGCCTGACATTTGTTTGATATGTGGTTTATGGTTTCATTTTTCGTATTGCACTTCCTACATATGGGAGAGATGTTATTTCCATCTTTTCTTAGGGCCTGATCTTGTGCCGCTGTTATCATTCCTTCAGTTTACCTCTTGAGCTCTCCCCTCAGTAGCCATTGCCATGTGTCATCGCTGGCTAGTTCTTTAGTCTGTCTCATGTATTGTCTGTGCATTGGTTTGTTGCGCCAGTCCTCTGTTCTGCTTGTCATTCTCCTGTCTCTGCATAATTCTGGGTTTTATTCTACTTTTATCAGTCCTTCTTCCCATGCACTCTTGAGCCACTTGTCTTCATTGGTCTTCATATATTGCCCCAGTGCTCTGTTCTCGATGTTGACGCAGTCCTCTATGCTTAGTAGTCCCCTCCCTCCTTCCTTTCGTATTTGCTCTTGGGTGCAGTGCTTTGAGTATTGTCATATGTTTCCTGGTTTTCTGGTCTATGCTGCGGAGTTCTGCCGTCATCCATTCCACTATTCCTGCACTGTATCTGATTACTGGCACTGCCCATGTGTTTATGTCTTTTATCATATTTCCGGAGTTGAGTTTTGACTTGAGTATCGCCTTGAGTCTCTGCATATATTCTTTCCTGATCGTGTCCTTCATCTCTTGATGTTTTATATCCCCTCCTTCCATTATTACTAGGTATTTGTATCCCAACTCATCTATGTGCTTGATGTTGTTCCCATCTGGTAGCTTTATCCCTTCAGTCCTTGTTACTTTGCCTTTGTGTATGTTGACTAAGGCGCATTTTTCTATTCCAAACTCCATCCTGATGTCCCCAGATACTATCCTTACAGTCTGGATTAGGGTATCTATTTCCTTGATGCTCTTACCATACACATTGATGTCGTCCATGAACATCAGATGGTTAATTCTGTTGCCTCTTTTCTTGAGTTGGTACCCAGCATCCATCTTCTGCAGTACTTTTGTCATGGGAACCATGGCTACTACGAAGAGTAGTGGGGACATTGAGTCGCCCTGGAAGATCCCTCTCCTGATATTAACCTCTGCTAGTGTTATTACAGAGCTTGTAAGTTTTGTATTTTAGTTGCGCATTGTATTTTTGAGGAAGCTGATGGTGTTTTCCTCTGCCCCATATATTTTCAGGCATTCTATTAGCCATGTGTGTGGTACCATGTCGAAGGCTTTCTTATAGTCTATCCATTCCATGCTTAGGTTTGTTTTCCTTCTCTTACTGTTTTTCATTACCATTTTGTCTATCAGGAGCTGGTCTTTTGTGGCTACTACGAAGAGTAGTGGGGACAGTGAGTCGCCCTGGAAGATCCCTCTCCTGATATTAACCTCTGCTAGTGTTATTACAGAGCTTGTAAGTTTTGTATTTTAGTTGCGCATTGTATTTTTGAGGAAGCTGATGGTGTTTTCCTCTGCCCCATATATTTTCAGGCATTCTATTAGCCATGTGTGTGGTACCATGTCGAAGGCTTTCTTATAGTCTATCCATTCCATGCTTTGGTTTGTTTTCCTTCTCTTACTGTTTTTCATTACCATTTTGTCTATCAGGAGCTGGTCTTTTGTGCCCCTACACATCCTTCTGCAGCCTTTCTGTTGGTGGGGGATGGTGTTTGTATCCTCTAGGTAGTTGTGTAGCCTTTCGCTGATGATACCTGTTAGTAACTTCCACATTATTAGTAGGCAGGTGATAGGCCTATAGTTACTGGCTATATTTCCCTTACTCATGTCTTTCTGGACTAAGGATGTTCTTCCTGTGGTCATCCATTAGGTGCATGGTGATTTGTGATGCAATGCTGGAGTTGTTCTGCTATTCGTGGGTGTAGGGCCTTGAAGTTTTTGAGCCAGTATCCATGGACCTCATCGGGACCTGGGGCTTTCCAGTTGGGCATTTTCTTTAGTTGGTGTCTGACTGTGTCTATCGTGATGTCAGTGAATCTTTGTTTTATTCTCCCTGTTTCTTTCAGCCTTGACTTCCTGGAGCCATGTTGCATGTTTGTTGTGTGATACCAGATTGCTTTAGATGTTTTCCCAGAGTCTCTTACTTGGTTCAGCTTCAGGAATTTCTTGGTGTTGTCTTCCCCTCTCAGTTGGCTGTATAGTCTTTTCTGGTTGGTTCCGAATAGTTTGTTCTGTTGATATCCCTTATTCCTGTTCATGTACCGTTGCATCTTATGTGCTTTGGCCTTAAGCCTCTGTTTTACATCTTCTATTGTGTTGTTTAGTCCCTTCTCCTGTACTTTGTATTTCTCGTTCAGTTCCTCCCTTGTTTTCTTGCTTCTTAGCCTTTTTTCTGTCATCTCTTTCAGTTTACTCAAGTCCGATCTCATCACCATGATTTCCTTTTCCAGGTGCCTTTTCCAAGGCGGTTGCTGTTTTGGTTTCTGTTGGGTTGGTTGTGCTGGTGGTGTTGGTGTTCGTATCCCCATCAGTTCTGCTACTAATCTCTCTCCTGCATACGTCAAGTTATTTGTTTCTGTAATATTGGTGGTGTGTATTAGTCTCATTATTTCATTGACCTCACTTGTTTTCTCCCTTAATTTCTTGGTGTTGTAGGCTTTCATGGGGATATCTTTGTTCTCTCTGTATCTGGCTTCATCCATTGTCTGATCTTTTCTACCCATTCCGTCCTCTCTGTTACTTCGACGGTGTTTCATCGTGTGTCGTTGTTTGATACCTCATCATCCCTGTCGTCTTCAGTAGCATTGTCTCTCAGTTCGTCTTTTTGTAATTCGTTGCCATGTGTCATTTCCCTTTCCACTTCCTTTCTTTCTGTTGGGGAGAGCCAGTTGTTTTTCTTTATGTTCCTTACTTGGTCTGCCAGCCTCTACTCTGTTTGGGGGGTGTTATTCCTCTCATTCCAGATGTTGACCAACCTTCTTCTATATCCTCTTTCCGTCGGGTTGCTTCTGATGTAGCATCTCCATATTTCCTTATTTTCTTCTCTTGTCCATTTCTTCCTCTGGTTTGCTTCTGTAGCTCCAGTCTCTGGTTGTTGGTTACTGTCGTTGTAGTGGTCAGTTGCTGGATGACGACCTCCAAGTACCTGACCGTCTTTCCCTTCATTTGGGTTGAATCCCTGGCTGCCAGACGAAGCTCCTCTGTTGCCAGAGGTTCCATTTACGTCATTGTCGTTTAATCCTTCGTTTCTTTCCATCATTGCTGAGTTTTGCTATTTAACCCATAGCTGGACCCTACCCCATCAGGAATAGGTACTCATTTACAGCTGAATAGACTGAGGAAATTATGGTAAAGATCCTTTCCCAAGGAATCAACGCCGATGAGAGCGGTCACCTATCCAACGACTGACCAGCCCCAATGTTGCTTAACCAGTCAATTGACGGCCTAACCCACTCTGCCACGGCGCCACATATTTATTATTATTATTATTATTATTATTATTATTATTATTATTATTATTATTATTATTAAGTAGCTAGTTTGGCTATATATCGCAAAGCAAACTCATACTGCAGCAACAAACTAATTATGAAAACGCGTATAGAAGAGAAGGATATACTATACAAATATTATAGTAATATATTATAAGTTGCCTCCATAGAGGTTTTATTATGCAGTTATAAATTTATTGAGCAAGATTCGTCTGTATAAAAGTACATTCACTTATAGACTTATAGACCAATATTCGTCCGTATAAAAGTATATTCACTTATAGACTTACAGACCAATATTCGTCCGCATAAAAGTACATTCACTTATAGACTTACGGACCAATATTCATCTGTATAAAAGTAAATTGGCATGTTGGTCATTCACCCTCCAATTACCAAACATACTAAATTACAGCCCCCTAGCCTCAGTACTTTTTTTTTTTTTTCATCTTATTTAAAGTTAAAGTTAGCCATCATCGTACTTCTGGCACAGCTGTAGGTACCAACAACACAGGCCACCACCTGACAGAAATCTCGATTGAGCCAAAGAAACTTCCGCGCATTTTTTAAACGTTTTCATCTTTCCAGTTTCCAGTTTTCCGCTGCGAATGTTTGGACATTTCTAAGACGTAAATATTCCTCGCGCTGTTATCAGTAACCTGCACACGGGCGAATCGTGGTCCTGAGCTTTCGTAAACAATGCCAAATCTCCGTTTTGCAATTCAGCCTCGGTAAATAGTGCAATGTCAACAACGCGTATTCCTGCATGATCGAGGTTTAGAAGTATATAACTCTCTCTCGATGCAGAGGCCAGACATCACTGACGCGAGAGAGGATTGTTATTGCATATTTCATGTTGGTATTTGAGCTGGTCTTTTGGTTTTATTAAATTCCTCAATGATGTCGATTTTGTGTTGCGATCCGCTTTTCATGTGATGTCCTGAAATCAAATCCAGGTTAAAACAAAAATGTAAATAAATTTCTCAGTCAAAAAATAGTCACATTAATCTTTCCTAAATAATGGCCCTCAAGTTTTTTTTTTTTTTTTTTTTTTTTTTTTTACCGGGTATGCATCTATGTATCCACCTTTTGCAAAGGAGAGTTTAGTACAATGCCCGTTGGGGTTCACCGGGAAAAACATAAAACTAAAAAAATCTATCATAAAAATAATGAGAATTTTTTCCTGTGATTTTATTTCCGACCACTATGAAATTAATGTGACTTTTTTCATGTGACTTTTCCTTGCCAAGATTGTGACTTTTTTATGTGACTATTTCTCCTGTGACTTCATTTCCGACCACTATGAAATTAATATGACTTTTTTCCCTGTGACTTTTTTCCCTGTGACTTTTTTCCCTGTAACTTTTTTCCCTGTGACTTTTTTCCTAGCCAAAATTGTGACCTTTTTTCTGTGACTATTTTTCCTGTGACTATTTCCGACCACGATGAAATTAATGACTTTTTTCCTGCGACTTTTTTCCGAGCCAAAATTGTGACTTTTTTCCTTAACTATTTTTCCTGTGACTTTATTTCCGACCACTATGAAATTAACGTGACTTTTCTTCCTGCGATTTTTTTTCTAGGTAAAATTCTTACTTTTTTTCTGTTAATATTTTTACTGACTTTATTTCCGGCCACTCTGAAATTAATGTGACTTTTTTCCTGCAAATTTTTTGCCAGCCAAAATTGTGACTTTTTTTTCTGTGACTGTTTTTTATGTGACTTTATTTCCGGCCACTATGAAAGTAATGCGTCTTTTTTTCCTACGACTTTTTTCCTAGCCAAAATTGTGACTTTTTTCTGTAACTATTTTTCCTGTGACTATTTCCAGCCACCATGAAATTAATGTGACAATTCGTTTTGCTAATAGCTAACATATGTGTTAAAGGCTGGAAGTTATTAATTACGCAATTTGCGCTTTCCTGGAAGCCTGACATATTTTGACTGGAAGGAAGATGGAAAGCGTTGGAGAGAGAGAGAGTCATTTGGGTTATTGAAGCTGTTTTAACCTCATTCAAAATGAGACCATTAATTTTTATTTTATGTTATTGTAGGATTTTTTTTTTTTTTTTTTTTTTTTTTTTAGTTCTAAAGCCATGAATGCTTATAGTACGCTGTAAAACCGACGCGCCCGGAAGCACGTGGCAAACTCGGAAGTGGAGTAAAAAATTGCAAGCGACCAATATGGCAACAGCGATTAAACCACTAATTTCTAGACTTATTCGATAGGCTGCCTTGTACACACATGGTACAATTTAATTTGACTATCCTTTCAATGCCATAATAATAATAATAATAATAATAATAATAATAATAATAATAATAATAATAATAATAGCCGATTCCAGGAACTCTCTCAAGGACAGTTTTAAAAAAATCAAATCAAAATTTCTTTATTAGTTTTCAAGTAATTTTGTCAACAGAGAAACAGGCTTCCAGACAGATAGGTGGCAGGCAAATCGAATGTGTAACTTATTATCTTTGACGGAGATAACAATTGTAATTGCTTGGGAAGTTGGCAGATATATTGGATTTTTTTTTTTGGCGGGGGGGGGGGGGGTCGTGGGGTTGGGTGGGCAGGGAGGAATGCCTGGGAAGTGTAGGATTGAGGCTGGAAGAGGGGAAATGTTACTCAACTTTGAGAATGGAAGTTTCTAAACTTGTGGCCTTTACATAATTAGTACACTCAGTAGAGAAATATCATAGCAAGGGTAATTACCTTCTAATTAGTGACATGTTCTGGCCCACGCGTCGTTAGGTCATAGCTCCCAAATCTTTGGGAACATAATTTTTTTTTTTTTTTTTTTTTATGAAACGGAGATTGTAGTCATGATGTTTTTGATCTCTGACTGCCTATAGCAACGAAATTATTCTTCTCTCTCTCTCTCTCTCTCTCTCTCTCTCTCTCTCTCTCTCTCTCTCTCTCTATCTCATTAAAAACCATAAACATATTGGAACTCCAGACGTTCAATCGGAGACGCAATGCATTGTTACCCTAATACTGTCCTCCTAACATTTAATACATTATTATCTGTAGTAATTTATTATTTATCTATTAATTACTGATTTTCTTAATAGGTGGGATCTCTTCCTATATTTCCCTTTACCTCCTCTTACTTCTTCCTAATGAGCATTATATTCTTTGGAAGCTGGAATTGCAACTTAATGACCTCTGTGGGCTTCCTTCACATGCATAGATTTCATCTCCTGAATAATAATGATGGTTATTTCAGTTTATTATTATTATTATTATTATTATTATTATTATTATTATTATTATTATTATTATTATTATTATTATTATTATCCTTTTTGTAATTATTATCACTATTTTTATCCCTTTTGTCTTTATTACTACTGGTTTTGAAAGGTGCTAGTACAATAATAATAATAATAATAAAGACCTGAAAATAGAAATAAGAAGGATATGGGATATGCCAGTGGAAATTGTATCCATAATCATAGGAACACTAGGTACGATCCCAAGATCCTTGAAAAGGAATCTAGAAAAACTAGAGGCTGAAGTAGCTCCAGGACTCATGCAGAAGAGTGTGATTCTAGAAACGGCGCACGTAGTAAGAAAAGTGATGGACTCCTAAGAAGGCAGGATGCAACCCGGAACACCACACTATAATTACTACCCAGTCGAACTGGAGGACTGTGATAGACCCAAAAATAAATAATAATAATAATAATTTATAAATAAAATGTTTAACTTTTTCTCTTCATCTCATTCGTGACCAACACTGTTGATAACCATCAATTATTGTAAATATTCGATAAACTGGAATGAAAGTCTTCACTTTCAATTTAATGTTTTCAAAGTAAAATATATATTATTGTTATAATTATCTTTATCATTCTTACAATATCTTTTAGAAATATTACTCTTACTATCATCCTTCTCTGCAGATCCACAAAAACAGATAGTGACAATATAACTTCTAACAGAGGCAAAGTCCGCTGGATTTTTTAATACTTTTTTTTAAGACAAATAGGTTGGTTTCTCTAGGGGCGTCATTTGGGTGAGACTTGGAGGGGAGGGGAGCACTTGCCCCCTCAAGACACCGATGGCCTCCCCCTAAGACTTGAAATAATAATAATAATAATAATAATAATAATAATAATAATAATAATAATAATAGTTCACCCCATGGCGAATCTTATAGGGCTTCAAAATGCTCCAAAAAGATTCTCGCGGCGAGGGTGGGGGGGGATGCTTACAGCAGCCCCCCCCCCCCCTACCCCTACCAGATAGGATGAGCCCTAACCATAAGTTCTAAATCTTTGGCCCCCACTCGGGCCCCCACCTCCCGCAAAAGAAAATCTGATAAGACGCCACTGGTTGTCTCTGCATCCTCATGTGGCCTGAGAGGCCGGCCAGGAGGGGATATCGACCCCTGGGGCCTTAATTGGGGACTAGTGATATGGGAAGAAGGAATTTTTAGCCAGAGTTGGAAGCATTTCGCTTTTTATTATTATCATTATTATTATTATCTTCGTTTGTGGGGTAGGGGGAGAGGGGTCAGGGGGCAGGCTTGGAAGAAGCACCCTCTCCTCTCCCCATTGGTAGGTGCAAGACCTAAAATGCATTTCGAGTTTATCCATTTAGTCAGTATCCGTGAAATGACAAACTCTCTCTCTCTCTCTCTCTCTCTCTCTCTCTCTCTGCCCGACTGTATTACTATCTCCTGTTTCTGTGTAGCTGTTATCTGCTTGCTGGTTCTTGCTGTCTGTATGTCAGCTGATACTTGCCGACTGACTGTATGTAACCGGGTTCTGCCTGACTGTGTATGCATGCTGGTTCTTACTGACTGACTTCTTGTTGGCTGACTGTATGTCTGCTGAGTCTTGCTGACTGTCTGTATCTCTGTTGTTTGCCTGACTACTGTCCTTGTCTGACTGTCTGTAAATCTGTTGGTTGTGTCTGAATGTTTGTCTGCCTACTGGTTCTGTCTGAATGTCTGCCTGCCTGCTGGTTCTGACTGTTCATGTCTGCCGGTTCTTGCTGACTGACTGTAAGTCAGCTGGTGTTGGTTCTTGGTGACTTCTGTATGTCTGCTAGTTCTAGCTGAATATCTGTATGTCTTCTGCTGGAACTTGAAAGTAGTGGGGTAGATTTGAAAACCACATTATTCAGCTCAGCTTAACACCTTTGAAAACATCTTACCTGTTCGTAGGTAACTATTAATTAAACATTAGGGACAAAATAAAGGGAATAAGACGCAACGTAAAGGATAAAAGGGGGAATAATAGAGGCGACGAGTGGACTGAATCTGCTAAAATGGTGTCGGGAAGGATCATAATAAAGAAGATAATGAAGAAATCGGGCATCAATAGATCGGTCGTGATGGAAGGGATTATGACCCTCGTGAGCTCTCCGTTAATTTTGTCGACCAGAGGAAGATATTCTCCGCGAACCGCGAGAAATTTCCATTTTTAATATGCTTTTTTTTTTTTTTTTTTTTTTTTTTTTTGTAGGTATGGTTAGGTATAAGTGAATCACGAAGGTTTGGAATGCGATGAATATATAAATAAAGGTAGAAGCCACGAAGGAAAGAAATGCGGAGTATGCTACGAGATCTTTTGGATGGAGTATACTACGACATCTTTCGACTGAACGGTCCTTTACTAAGCAGTCTGCTAAGTAAAGGACCCTTGAGTGGCTTCTACCTTTAGGTATGATTATACAATAATATGGACAACGAGTGCTGGATTTTGAGGGAGATATAACTAATATTTCTTATTTTGACCTTCACATCTGCTTCAAGGCCTTGTATTGACGAGTGTGTCCAAAAACTAGGAAGACGATTAATTCCCGTCCACCACAGACTTTAACAGAAATCAAATAAAAGCACCAGGCTGTCATGTCCAATTCTCATTCTTTTTCACGGTGACTTAACACTCACTGCTGCACCTTGTTTTCGAAGACCTGACAGATAAAAGCATGTGCTTGAATAAAAGCAGATCCGTCCCCTGTTTTCGAATAGTGCTTTTGTGCTTGGAGGGAAGACAAGCACTAAGATGCTTTGCCCTATTGAATGCTAGTGTCTGTTCTATCCGATACTGGGTTTTAAAAGGTCACAAATGTCATTCTTATTTAACCCTATGTCTTTTCAGAGAAAACTGAACCCCCTGTTTGCTACTGATCCTTTGTGACCTCTAATATACTTCAAACTTGGGTTCGTTCCTTTGTGGCCTCTAATTTACTTTAAACTTGGAGTTCGATCCTTTGTGACCTCTAATATACTTCAAACGGGTTCGTTCCTTTGTGACCTCTAATATGCTTCAAACTTGAGTTCGACCCTTTGTGACCTCTAATATGCTTCAAACTTGGGTTCGATACTTTGTGACCTCTATTTTTATACTTTAACCCTGGGTTCGATCCTAATATGAGTTACGCTTTTTTTTTCTTCTGTTGCTCATGTGAACATATGTTATTTTTTGCAAAACCTAACGTGTAATTTTGAACAATTTTACATTACTTTTTTACTTATATATATATATATATATATATATATATATATATATATATATATATAGATATATATATGTATTATATAGTATATATATATATATATATATATATATATATATATTATATATATATATATATACTATATTCATTATCCTATTCATAGAATGCTCCTTTTTGTGACCCTCTGTATGCTACTAACCCTTAGTGACCTCTGATCCATTCTTGAATTTAATTGATCCTTATACACTTTTCTATATCATACATCTTTTCACACCAATGGTGACCTTCCCTCTTCCCTCTTTTTCGGCAAGGTCCCACACCTTCCGACAAAGTTTGGAGCCAAATCCTAAACTCTAAACACTCTTACTCTTTAACAAATCCGACTTCCTCATCCGCCCTAACTCAATATCTAACAACTTTCCAAGTCATTTCCTCTTCCCAGACGAAATAATCCTCTTTAGAAACGAAGCCGTTTTCCATCAGGCCGACCTTCTCTAGCAATCCTCGCGAGCTGCTCGGGGCAGGCACAATGAAGACGGCGATGTTATGAGTTCCCGTAAGTCTCTGAGGTGACTTAGGGCTTTATATAAACAACCCAGTTATTCTTCTCTCCAGAGGAGTATTAAGTTCTCTTCTCTCTCTCTCTCTCTCTCTCTCTCTCTCTCTCTCTCCTCTAAATCAACTCTCCATTAAGTACAACTCCTCTTTCTCTCTTGCGGTCTCTCTCTGTCTCTTTCTCTCCAAGAGGTACAAAGTTTCTCTCTCTCCAAAGAAATATTAAGATCTCCTGTTCTCCTCGCTCTCTCTCTCTCTCTCTCTCTCTCTCCAAAGACGTATTCTTCTCTCTCTCTCTCTCTCTCTCCAAAAAAAGAATTAAGATATTCTCTCTCTCTCTCTCTCTCTCTCTCTCTCTCTCTTAATCTCTCTCTTCTCTCTCTATCTCCTTTCCCTTCTCCTTCTTCTCTCTCCCTCTCTCTCTCTTCTCTCTCTCTCCAAAGAAGTATTAACTTTCCTCTCCTCTCTCTCCGCCTCCTCCTCTCCTCTCTCCTCTCTCTCTCTCTCCTAAGGAAGTTAATTAACTAACTCCTCTCTCTCTCTCTTCCTCTCTCTCTCTCTCTTCTTGCCTCTTCTCTCTCTCTCCAAATAAGTATTAAGTTCTCCTCTTTCTCTCTCTCTCTGTGTCTCTCTCTCCAAGAAGTACAAAGTTCCTCTCTCCAAAGAAATATTAAGATCTCCTCCTCTCTCTCTCTCTCTCTCTCTCTCTCTCTCACTCTCTCTCTCACTCTCCAAAGAAGTATTACGTTTTCCTTTCTCTCTCTCTCTCTCTCTCTCTCTCTCTCTCTCTCTCTCTCTTTCTTAGTCCATTAGAAAGCACAAGCACCGTAGCTGAGGACCAGTTAAAGAATGTTTTTTATACAACGATAAAAAAGAAAATGAAGTTGACAAAGCGGAAATATCGGACACTTCAAAAAATAACAACAAACAGCAGCGCATAAGGTGGAAGAAATTCCTGTCCTATCATCGACTGTTAATGACGTCATTAACTCCTCCTTACGTCATGAATAGCTGCTGTATGCCACCAACCCTCTTACCTTATAGCATTCACTTATGACATATCTCTTCTGTATAACTTTCCATTGCTACGAAGTGCTAAGTTCAATTCAAAATAGTTTTGAATATATTTGACATCCAGCAATGCTTTTTAACAGGAGATTAAGTTATATTTTCCTTCATTGAATGGCAACTGAAGTATATATTGGAATGAGGAAATAATTGAATTTAAGCAAACTGTACAGATTTCATTAACAGTCCGTCTAGTAAGGTACTACTGAAGAAATTAGGAATATAGCATTCTTCATTTAAAGTATACTTATAGTCCGATTGGCATCCTTCAGCGAGACGGAACTAATTATCCTGAAGTATGATGAAGAACTTTGTTCTTGATTCCAGGTGACAAAGTCAGTTAATTAGCATTTGCAGCTTGAGATGCTTTATGAACTAAACGGACCCCTTGAAATGGTAAAAGATTAGTGGTTAAAATCACCAGAATGTAGAGCAATTTAGGAATAATTTGAAAGGAAATTTAAGTAAGGTCACAAAATTAGTCAGGAACTTAAGGGCTAAGGATGATAAAAACATAACTCCAGGAGATTTAATGCAGGTGACCTCATTTTAGCAGTCTGGGACCTCCTTTTAGCAGTCTGTGACCTACTTTTAGCAGTCTGGGACCTACTTTCAGTAGTCTAGGGCCTACTTTTAGCAGTCTGGGACCTAATTTTAGCAGTCTGAGACCTAATTTTAACAGCATGGGACTTAATTTTAGCAGTCTCGCTGTTGATGTGGAAACAGCAGTTGTCGTTTCATCTTTCTTTCCTCAGAATCAAAGCAGAATATGCCACAATGGTCTACACTAAACTAAATATGTAATCAGAGATGCATTGTACAAAGATGGAACCAACTACTGGAAAATTTCCCTGAAAAAAGCCGAACGCCACATCTCAAAAACTAACGATTGAGTTTTCTTGAAAATAACCTCATTATGTTCCCCACACCCAAATTACCAAAGTGATATTACTAACCTAACCTAACCTAAGCCAACATAACCTTATCTAACCTAAGCTAACCCAGCCTAACCTGACCTAACCCAACCTAACCTAACCTAAGCTAACCCAACCTAGCCTGACTTAATCCAACCTAACCCAACCCAGTCGAACCTAACCCAACCCAACATAACCTAAGCTAACCCAACCTAACCTGACTTAACCCAACCTAACCTACCCCAACCAAACCTAACCTAACCTATCCTAAGCTAAACCAACCTAACCTGACCTAACCCAATCTTACCTAACCTAACCTAACCTAGGGACATGGCAAAAAAAAAAAAAACAGAGGCTGGTGCAATACTAGCATACAGTTCAGGAATTTGTTTGCTTAAATAGACAGAGCCAGAGCCTGGACGTCTGCTCTTGACGCAAAGCTGTTACAGAATCAGGGCAGCTATAAGAAAAAAAAGAAAAAAAGTCTAGATTAAAAAATAAAAACAAGAAAAATTGGTTAATTTACATTACGAAATTGTTTTTACATTCGATAAAATAAACCAAGACTCAGTCAACTCGAAGACAATTATTTTCTTCAGTTGAACATTCTGTAACCAAAACATAATTTATATAATTATATAATATACTATATATATATATATATATATTAATATAATATATATATACGCATATGTACGTTACAGTATGTATATATATATAAATAATATATATATTATATATATATATATATATATATATTATATATATATTTATTCATATATGAAACTAGATAAACAACTTCTCAATACAGACACACAATGAACGTAGCAAAAACAGACACCAGTTAAAAAAAACAAATAAAAAAAAAGATAGAGAGAGAGAGAGAGGGGGGAGGGAGGGGTAGAGATTCCCCACAGAGCAAGTGGGAACAACTGAATTATTGTTGTCCAATCTGCCACTCTAGAACAGAAATCTGGAACCGATACCTATTGTTACTTTTAGTGACTGGACTTAATAAGCCAGATTTTTCCGGCGAAATCCGAGCGTGGCGTAATCTCCTTTTTTTTTTTTTTTCTTCTTTTTTTTAGTTTGTCGTTTGTCTCATTTTCCGCCATTCTTACTTTACCCATTTTATTCTTTTTTTTATCTCTTTTTTTTAGTCTGGCTGTCAATTTCACCTTAGTTGTGTTGCAGAGGTCCTGGAAGAAAGAATAATAATAACCTTAGTATAGTAGGCATTATGTTTGTTCGTCCGTCTGCCATTCAATCACGGTCAAACAGCTGGTCCGATGGGCATGAAACTTGGCAGGGTTATAGTGGGGACCCCTAAGATGGTTTATACCTCTCCCCCCTACACCCCTCCGAAGGGGGTGGGGGTGAGAGGGGATCCCCTGAAACGGATGTGGTTCTGCCCGTAAAACGGGTCTGGTTATGCAAGTAGACTTAGTTACTTTACAAATTTATCATACATAATTTCTGTATACATATGCTAGCTAATAATAATAATAATAATAATAATATAAAATAATAATAGTTAATAATAATAATATTATTATATTATAATAATAATAATAATAATTATTATTATTATTATTATTATTATTATTATTATTATTATTATTGTTGTTAATATTTTTTTTTTTTTTTTTTTTTGCTCTATCACAGTCCTCCAATTCGACTGGGTGGTATTTATCGTGTGGGGTTCCGGGTTGCATCCTGCATCCTGCGCCATTTCTAGGATCACACTCTTCTGCATGAGTCCTGTATTATTATTATTATTATTATATTATTATTGATTATTATTATTATTATTATTATTATTATTATAAAAAGTCACGAACTTGATAACCTTTGGAAAATTAAAATTCTGTATGTGATGTTTTGGAAACTTGAACTGATGAATTGCAAACATTAACATATTGAAAAATTATTCAAAATATAAAATTTACTGTTGGGCTTGACCTGGATATCGCAAACGAATGGCTCAGCATTATCTTTATTTTAACAATGATAAATATGGTAACTGCATTTCAGCCATTATCTGGCGAAGGTTAACAAAATATGCACAATATAATCCCATGGCAAATACGTCAGTCATTCTCGAAGATTTTCTTCATAATTCTGGATAGCTTAATTAACTGAATATATATATATATATATATATATATATATATATATATATATATATATATATATATATATATATATATATAGAACATCCTCAATTTTTATGTCGATCTGATCTACGGCGCTTTTCAACGCCAGGAAAGGGCATTTGACAGTGCCATAGAGTGCCATTACATTAAGTTAC
Organism: Macrobrachium nipponense; assembly: GCF_015104395.2. Classification (NCBI taxonomy): domain Eukaryota; kingdom Metazoa; phylum Arthropoda; class Malacostraca; order Decapoda; family Palaemonidae; genus Macrobrachium; species Macrobrachium nipponense. The sequence goes on from NC_087219.1 coordinate 29,818,471, forward strand.
GGCACCGTAAGCGCTGTTGATGATGCCAACAGCAAGAATAGGCATCGCGTTGACAGCGATGAAGCGCTGTGACCACTAAAGCGCCGATCACGACAATGCTTTGACTTATAGCAGAAATCGACTTACCTCGCAGCACTGGAAAGGATCTTCGCTGTAAGTCAAGGACTCACTGTATATATATATATATATATATATATATATATATATATATATATATATATATATATATATATACTATATATATATATATATATAATATATATACATATATATATATAGTATATATCATTGGGTGAAGGCAAGAATATCAGAAACAACAGTAAGCATTGTAAAGACTGTACTTACTTCGTATAACAGGGCAAGTGTGTGACAGAACCTCGATTGCGCGAATAAGGAAGATGACTAAAGGTTTGACAGGGAGAGAAGACAGTATGTCTTTATCAAAAGAAATCGGACTGGTTCGAATACTGGCTATGAAAGTCTGTCTAGAAAGGGGAGAGCTTCTTTGTGTGTATACATGGACCTGCAAAGGGGCTATAGTGACAGAACGGTGATTGGAGACACCACTCAAGAAATAGCAAATTCAGATTCATCTTCTGTGCAAGCCTTCGAAGGGGAACAAACGTAATCCCATAGACGACTGTAATCCTTTAATGTATAGTCCCTTTTTTTCATCCACGGAAGAGACTCTTACGAACATTACCCGGAATATGTCTTTGTGTTTATCTAATTCCCTCTGAAAAAAGATAGTGGGTTTTCTAAGAAGTTTTATTCTTTCTGTAGATACAAGGCTTTCACAGAATAGAGCTATGGGAGTTTTCCTAAAGGCAAAGGGTTAGTTATACTTTTTTTCCACTTAATTCTCAGCACTCGGCACCAGATCCTCTTAGTTGGTTCTTTTCAATGGGAAATACCTTATTTTTTTCTTGAGGAAATAATTCGATCTAAAATAGTCCAAATATTTTCCCCTCTATATCCTTCTGGTATACAATGAGCGAAATTTCATATCTTGTTTTCAAATAAAATAATAAAGTTAAAATATGATATAGAAAGTTTACAGAGATATAATAAGAAACCCCAGTTCTGAAATAAGAATCAGAATATGAGACTTAGGCCAAAGGCCAGGCGCCGGGACCTATGAGGTCATTCAGCGATGAAAAGAAAAACAGAAAATAAAAAAGATCTGAAAGGCGTAACAGGATGAAAACTTTCTTTGTAGTTGTTAGGAGAAGGTTAAGGGTGAAAGATGGAAGAAAGAGAATATGAACAGAGGTAGAGTAAAAGGAATGAAAGGGCTTGCAGCTAGGGCCCTAAGGAAGGGACGCCACAAAGAACCTTATATAATGCCTACGGTGCATCGCATGAGGTACACTGAGAGCGGTACTCTCCTACGGGGTCAATTCTGAAATAAAAATTCGTAAATTGTTTCTTATGCCATGGCAGCTTCATAAATAAAGATATTCAAAGTGAATATCTGCCTGAATAATGAGGAAATTAAAGCATACCTCATTCTTATCCCCCATTATTCTTTAGGAGTAAGAATGAGGAGGAAAACGAGGCTTTACAATATTCTTTCCAGTAATGAAAATAAGTCAGAGGTCGCGTCTGGTGATGACGTCATTCTAAAAATATGATTTTTCCAATGTAGACCTGAAGCTGTGTTGAGGGATGAAACAAGATGGTTCGCTCAGTGTTTCATTTAGGGATAATGAAATCTTAGGAACCAGATTTTTGTGACTTTGATTTCAGGTTCATAGAAAAAAACAAATAAAAATGTGTATATGTGTGTGAGTGTGTATTTGTGCTCGCACATGTGTGTGTCTGTGTGTAAGAGAGAGATAGAGAGAAAGTAAGCTGTTACTTTTAACAGAGAGAGAGAGAGAGAGAGAGAGAGAGAGAGAGAGAGAGAGAGAGTAAACTGTTTAGAGATTGAGAGATAGAGAGAGAGTAAACTGTTAAGAGATAGAGATAGAGAGAGAGAGAGAGAAAGAGAGAGAGTAAACTGTTACGAAAGAGAATAAACTTGTAACAAAGAGAGAGAGAGAGAGAGAGAAGAGAGTAAATTATTAAGAGAGAGACAGAGAGAGATAGAGTGAGAGAGAGTAAATTGTTAAGAGAGAGAGAGAGAGAGAGAGAGAGAGAGAGAGAGAGAGAGAGAGTAAACTGTTAAGAGATTGAGAGAGAGAGAGAGAGTAAACTGTTAAGAGACTGAGAGAGAGAGAGAGAGAGAGAGAGAGAGAGACAGTAAACTGTTAACAGAGAGAGATATAGAGAGAGAGAGTAAACTGTTAAGAGATTGAGAGAGAGAGAGAGAGTAAACTGTTAAGATATAGAGACAGAGAGTAAACTGTTAAAAGAGAGAGAGAGAGAGAGAGAGAGAGAGAGAGAGAGAGAGAGAGAGTAAACTGTAGAGAGAGAGAGAGAGAGAGTAAACTGTTAAGATATAGAGACAGCGAGTAATCTGTTAAGAGAGAGAGAGAGAGAGAGAGAGAGAGAGAGAGAGAGAGAGAGAGAGAGGAGAGAGATAAACTGTTCGAGAGAGAGAGTAAAGAGAGAGAGAGAGAGAGAGAGAGAGAGAGAGAGTAAACTGTTAAGCGAGAGAGAGAGAGAGTAAACTGTTAAGAGTTGAGAGAGAGAGAGAGAGGGAGAGAAACAGTAAACTGTTAACAGAGAGAGAGAGAGAGAGTAAACTGTTAAGAGAGAGAGAGAGATAGAGAGAGAGAGATAGTAAACTGTTAAGAAGAGAGAGAGAGAGAGAGAGAGAGAGTGAGAGAGAGTAAACTGTTAAGAGATTTAGAGAGAGAGAGAGAGAGAGAGAGAGAGAGAGTAAACTGTTAACAGAGAGAAAGAGTACAGGGTAAACTGTTAACAGAGAGAGAGAGAGAGAGAGAGACCTTACCTTACCTTACAGACCTTACAGTTCGTTCGGGTTGCCCCAGGTCCCTCAGTGTGAGGCACCTCTAATGTCTACCAGAGAGTTGCTAGTACATCTTCCGGTATATTTTGCATCTTCCAATCTTGGATGGTCTGGGATGCAGTTTAGATATTTGTCGAGCTTATTCATAAACACATCTACGCTCACTCCTGATATATTCCTCAGATGAGCTGGCAACGCATTGAATAGACGCTGCATTATCGATGCTGGTGCGTAGTGGATTAATGTCCAGTGTGCTTTCCTTATTTTTCCTGGTATAGTTTTGGGCACTATTAATCTACCTCTGCTTGCTCTTTCTGATATTTTTAGTTCCATGATGTTTTCTGCTATTCCTTCTATCTGTTTCCATGCCTGAATTATCATGTAGCGTTCTCTTCTCCTTTCTAGACTATATAATTTTAAGGATTGTAGTCTTTCCCAGTAGTCAAGGTCTTTAACTTCTTCTATTCTAGCTGTAAAGGACCTTTGTACACTCTCTATTTGTGCAATATCCTTTTGATAGTGTGGGTACCATATCATATTGCAATATTCAAGTGGACTACGAACATATGTTTTATAAAGCATAATCATGTGTTCAGCTTTTCTTGTTTTGAAGTGCCGTAACAACATTCCCATTTTTGCTTTACATTTTGCCAACAGAATTTCTATTTGTTCATTGCATAACATGTTCCTATTCATCATCACACCAAGGTCTTTAACTGCTTCCTTATTTGTGATTGTCTCATTATTAGGTCCCCTATATGCATATAGCTTTCTTTCTCTGTCTCCATAATTTATTGATTCAAATTTGTCAGAGTTAAATACCATCCTATTTACCTCTGCCCAATCATACTTTGTTAATGTCTCTTTGTAGAGCGTTCCTATCTTCATCACAAGTAATCTCTCTACTTATTCTTGTGTCATCTGCGAAACTACTCACTACCGAATCCTTAACATTACTGTCTATGTCTTCAATCATAATAACAAACAGTATTGCAGCTAACACCGTACCTTGTGGCACACCGGATATTACCTTGGCTTCATCCGATTTCTCGTCGTTTGCAATAACTATCTGTTTTCTGTTGTGTAAAAATTCTTTTAACCATCTTCCTACTTGATCCACGATATTATGTTTTCTAATTTTCTTCGCTAATATATTATGGTCTACTTTGTCAAAAGCTTTTGCAAAGTCTAGATAAACCACATCTGTTTCATTTCCGCTTTTCATATTTTTGAATATGTTCTCACGGTGGACTAACAGTTGGGTTTGTGTACTTTTTCCGGGTACGAAACCATGTTGTCCCTTTGTAATATTAAACAAATTTATTTTTATTAAATGTTTCATAATATTTTTCTTCATTACCTTTTCATACACTTTCATATGTGATGTTAGACTCACAGGCCTATAATTACTTGCCTCTAGTCTTGATCCACTTTTGAAAGTAGGGGTAATATATGCTAATTTGTGCTCATCATAAATCTTGCCTGTATCTACACATTGTCTTAATAATATTGCAAGTGGCTTTGCGATAGAATGAACTACTTTCTTTAACAAAATAGCAGGACTCCATCCGCCCTGCTGCAGCTCCATTTTTAATTTCATTAATAGCCTGCACAATATCAGCTTCACTAATATCTATGTCAGCTAAATATTCACTATTTTCATCCCTTACTTCTATATCATTATCTTCATTATCTATTCTAGGGGTGAATTCTCTCTTATATCGTTCTGCCAATATGTTGCCAATTTCCTTTTTTTCATTCGTTAATCTCCCTTCAATTCTTAGAGGGCCTATTTCTATTCTTCTTTTATTCATCTTCTTCGCGTATGAGTATAATAGTTTGGGGTTTTGCTTGATATTTAATAGGGTTTTTTCTTCCAAGTCCCGTTTTTCATTTTCTTTTGATTGTATAATCTTTTGTTCTGCATTTTCTATCTTACTTTTTAGTTCTATAACTTTCCGTGCATTTTTTCCTTTTGCAAGACCTTTTTTCCACTTTCTGATTTTCTGGAACAAGATCCTTCTGTCTCTTGGTATGCATGACTGATGTTTACTTTTCTTCTTCGGTATATATTTATCCACTATTTTCTTTAATATTTTATATAATATTTCCGTATTTACCCTTATGTCATCACTTACGAAAATGTTATCCCAATCTTTGTTTAATTCTTCATTTATTTCTGACCATTTTATATTTTTACTGTAGAAGTTGTATTTTCCATATCCTTCCCACTTTTTCATTTCTTTTTATCTGTTTTCACTTGCTTTGGAATGGACTGTTAATTCTATGACATTATGGCCTGAAATACTCGCATTATAAACTATTATTTCTTTAACATAATTCATCTCGTTCACAAATACTTGGTCTAAAGTATTTTCCTTTCTTGTTGGCAGGTGATTTATTTGTTGAATGTTGTTTTCTAGTAGCATATCTAATAGCTTTTCGAATTGCCTCTTATCTTCTGCACTACTATTACTCTCTTTTTTATATGTATAAGTACATCCACAATCTCCTATTCGTTCTTTCCAGCCTACAAAAGGAAAGTTGAAGTCTCCAGATAGGAGAATAGTCCAGTCCTTGTGATTTCTACATATATCATCCAATTTTTCTATTATTAAGTCAAACTCTTTAGTATTAGGAGGTCTATATATTACTATGTTCATTAATTTTTCAGATTCAAATTCAACCGCTATTAGTTCACATTCTGAGTTACTATATTTCTCATATATTTTTCCTTGTTTTTTGTCTTTCCCATATATTGCGGTTCCCCCTTGATTCCTATTTTTTCTATCTGATCTATAAGTTTGGAACCCTTTTATTTGATCATCATTCCCAGTCTCTTGGGAATACCAGGTTTCACTTATATTCATTATATCTATTTTCTTTTCAATTTGGGTTAGTTCTTCTAAGTACTCTATTTTTCTTTTTGAGTTACTCGTAACTAAACCCTGCACATTCATCACTATGATGGATTGCGTGTTTTCTCCTTCATTTAATATTGGTAGTAATAAGGATTTTCCCATGTCTCTTTCCTGTTCTGGTATGTTGTTCTTTTTTTCATTTCCAGACATTCTGACATTAAAAAATCCAACTTTTCCATAATATTTGATCTTCCTTCATCATAATTATTCATTTTGTGTCTGAATCTGCAATTTTCTCCGTCTCTGCAATATCCTCTTGCATAATAAATACAGTTATTATCTCTTGAGTAGAATTTTGGAGCTGATGCTTTGAAATTTTTTGCTGACATCTCTGCATATCTCGTTGAGAGAGAGGGAGAGATAGTAAACTGTTAAGAGAGAGAGAGAGAGTAGACTGTTAAGAGAGAGAGAGAGAGAGAGAGAGAGAGAGACAGAGAGAGACAGAGAGTAAACTGTTAACAGAGAGAGAGAGAGAGAGAGAGAGAGAGAGAGAGAGAGAGAGAGAGAGTAAAACTGTTAACAGAGAGAGAGAGAGAGAGAGAGAGAGAGAGAGAGTAAACTGTTAACAGAGAGAAAGAGTAAGAGTAAACTGTTAAGAGAGAGAGAGAGAGAGAGAGAGAAAACTATTAAGAGAGAGAGAGTACTGTTAAAAGAGAGAGAGAGAGAGATAGAGAGAGAGAGAAAGAGAAAACTGTTAAGAAAGAGAGAGAGAGAGATAGAGAGAGAGAGAAAGAGAAAACTGTTAAGAAAGAAGAGAGAGAGAGAGAGAGAGAGAGAGAGAGAGAGAGAGAAAGTAACCTCTTATAAATGAACGAAATCTATTAATTTAGGAGAGAGTGTGTGTGTGTGAGAGAGATAGAGAGAGAGAGAGAGAGAGAGCTGTCACAATGGGAAAATGATCAAGGAGAATAAAGCCACCACACCAGATGAGTCCTGTTCCAAAGGAGGGAGACCTCTGGTGACGAAAATGGAGGAAAACAGGTCTGCTTTAAAGAACAACTGTGTCAGGTTCCAACAAAGTAACAATCCCCCCCTCTCCCTCTCCCTCCCTTCCCCCCAAAACCCCGCCAAACCTTAGCCCCGTTGTCTTGACACTGAGAAGACACAGGAAGCCTAAATAACATTGCAGGTATACCTATTTTTAAATGAAAATATAGTAGCATTCGAAAAATTATATTTAACAAAGAGAAAAAATGTCATGGTTCATAGGATAATCTCGAAAAAAATTGTATATTTCTTTTTAGATCCCGTGTTGTTATTTAATGGATAATATTTTGCCGTGTGTCTATTCTTTCCTTAATTAAAATTGGGACTTTACGAGGAATGCAATATCGTCCTGCTAATTTGAATTTGCTGTCAAGTTTGCAACACATAGTACATACATACATACACACGTAGTCTAATATATATATATATATATATATATATATATATATATATATATATATATATATATATATATATGCATATCTATAAACATATCATGTATATATAAAGATAAATTTATTTATCTATTTATTTATTTATTTATATACATATATATATATATATATATATATATATATATACTATATATATATATATATATATATATATATATATATATATATATATATATATATATATATATATAAACACACAAATATGTACATCGATGTGGTTTTCAGACCATTTTCCTCCCCTATATCTATACGGATTTATACGGAATTCTATTCTTCACTAACGCACAGAAAACAAATTTTACTTCCAATTCAATTTTTGCGCCGTTTGACGTAATTATTTCCCTGCTTTCATATGCCATATAACATTTCCCCAACCTTTATTTTTTTTCATGCTGTTCGAACCACTAATTTAAAAAACTAGTTCCAATTTACCCGCGTCATTCTGAATATTTTAAAAAATATTCAGAGCGTTATTTCACAACGTTTGCGTTTTTGGATGTTAACTCTTACCAAAACCGGTTAAAATACCCAGTGGTTATATTCCATAATGAGAACTGACATTGCAAGTGGATTCAGTTGAAAATGGTAAATATATGGTATTCTATTTTCATCGCCATTCCGAATGATTTTGTTTTTAATTTTCGAAGGCTATTGTGATGGGCAGACTCATCTAGAGAGATTTCGAATGAATGAAACACATAATATTTGATTTCCAACTCTCACGTTGAATTCTTTTGATATCAGAGACGATTATATAAAGACCTGAATAGAAAGAAACGTCTTTTTCATCTATAAACCATTACTTGCGCTATGTGTTCATAAACTCGTAGCCTTGAACAGCAGACGATATATATATATATATATATATATATATATATATATATGTATATATATAGTATATATATATATAGATATATATATATATATATATATATATATATATCTATATATATATATATATATCGATATATATATAATATGATATATTAGATATATATATCTATATAAATATATAGATATATATAGATATATATATGGATATCTATATATATATGAGAGATATATATAGATGATATATATATATATATCTCTCTATATATTATAGATAGATATCTATATAAATATATATAGATATTATATATATATATATATATATATATATATAGTATATATATAGATATAGATGAGTAGGATATAGATATATTTATATATATCTTAGATATAGATAGATAAAATATATATATATAGATACTAATAGTATATAGATACATATAGATAGATATATTATCATATATATATAGATATATAGACGATATATATATATATAGATATATAGATATACATAGATATAATATATATATCTATATATATAGATGATATATATATATGTATATAGGATATATATATATAGTATATATCCAGTATATATAGATATATATATGTTATATAGATACCATATATATAGATATATATATTCGATAGTATATATATATATATATATACATATCCATATATATATAGATATATCTATAGATATATATATATAGATATATATCTATATATATATATATTCTATAATATATATATATATATATATATATATATATATATATATATATATATACTATTTATATATATCTATATATATATATTATAG
>NC_087219.1:29829907-29837407 GCF_015104395.2 Macrobrachium nipponense
AACAAGAGACTTATTTTGCTTTCCGCTTTACAGTTAAACACGATTGTGATCTTTTGTTTTCGGGAACAATGGCTCCTTACTTTTTCTCCTCGCATTGCGCAATTTACAGGTCCTAAATAAAATCCACCCCACCCCCCACCATCCCCCAAGATCGTTTAAACCGAGGAGGAGCACTTCGTTGCAATAACGAAATCGTTCTCCCAGCAAGAACGTTTGTTTTGTGGTTTCCTTGGTCGTCTAGATTTTCCGGAAGTTAAACGTTTTTTTATTTTTTTTTTTTACATTAAAGCAGACATACAGTGATGTCATGATATTTACATAAATCTTTATTTTATAATGTTTCTCATATAACACTGACCTCGTATTTAATAACAATTTTCTTTAACCTACAACCAAACACAATACTTTGTCAGTTCTACAGTTTCTTGTCCTGTAAAAGACAACTACTGAGATGGCTATAAATCTGTCTGTCCGTCCGCCCTTTCACTGTCCACCCTCAGATCTTAAAAGCTGCTGAGGTTAGATGGCTGCAAATTGGAATGTTGGTCATCCATCCTCCAGTCATCAAACGTACCAATTTGCAGCCCTTTATCCTCAGCAGTTTTTATTTTATATAAGGGTAATTAAAAACTACTGAGGCTAGAGGGCTGCAATTTGGAATGTTGGTTATCCATCCTTCAGTCATTAAACGTACCAAATTGCAGCCATTTATCCACAGTAGTTTTTATTTTATCTAAGGTGAAAGTTAGGCATGATCTTGCGTCTGGCAACGCTGTATGAGGAGCACCACCAGGCCGTGGTGAAACCTTCATGGGCCACGGCTCATACAGCATTATACCGAGACCACCTGAAGATAGGTCTGTTTTCGATGGCCTTGATTATAATGATGTACAGAAAACTCGATTGGGCCGAAGAAACTTCGACGCATTTTTTACTTGTTTGTATTTAATCTTCCATTGTTTAGTTCACATCTGTGTCAGGTTTGGAAGTTTCAGAGGAAAAAATAAATGTTTGTCCCTATTTTGAGGAACATGTTTATGTGACCACAATTTTCTTTTTCTTTTGGAGAAAATTCCGAGACGTTGCAATGAGAAAGGGAATGTTCTAAATGGTCCACAATAATACAAAGTGTAAAAAGTCTGTGTATAATTTTGAAGACTTTTTACACTTTGTATTATTGTGGACTCTTTAGAACAGTATATATACTCTCGTGATAGAGAGTTTTTCCCTAATAAGAAAGGGAATATAGAGGAAGGTAGTAAATTCCTTTTCTTATAGCGAATGGTTTGTAAGGTCAATCGCACTTATAAAAAATCTAATGGTTTCATTTCTGAAGATTTTTTCCTCGAATTAAATAGTTCGACGTCATCGTGGCTATTAATATACATATATATCAAAACACGCTAACAAAATAATATGTATACTATACATATAGATACATATATACATATATATAAATATACACTTATATACATACATATATATGTGCGTATATAAATATGTGTGTGCTTGCATGTGTATGTTTGTACGAATATACGCTAGCGTATGTTTACAGTGATAAACAAAATCTTTAACTTTTCAATTCCCAAAGAGCCAACAATTCAACAGCAAGGAGAGAGACAGAGACAGAGACAGAGACTCAGGCAGAGAGAGAGAGAGAGAGAGAGAGAAATCTCCTTAGCAGTTCTCGGCCAATACTTTCCTTGGAAAAGCTGACCTCTTCTTCAGTTCTCAATGGGTATTACACCTGATTGCGACGTGTGCCAAATATATACCATACGAGGTCTTAATTTGGACGAAATACTCATTCTTCAAGGAAATGTTGTCATTATTATTAAACCCTAAAGGAGATGACGTTCAGAATCGCTTGTATTGTTACAGTCCGAACCTATTTTTAGTGACTTTTTCTCTTTTATTTAAAAAATATATTTTAAAGTTTATTTTACAATTCAATCCATATACAATATATGTAATTTATGAACAAAATCAACAATTATATAGTCGTAATATTTTATATACAGCAATATACTTAAATTTACTATGTACATAAATACATATACGCATACCCATATACTGTTTATACATACCCATTATACACACACATATATCGTTATATATTAAAATTACAGGTAACTACGTGTAAAATGAGAATGCAAAATGTTCGTCTGTAACCAATATTACTGTAAAAAAAATCATTGTGTAAATTAAAACTGCGAGGTTTATAAATAAACTTTATTAATTTAAATAAATTTTGAAAAATGTCCTATACAAAAAATACTTATTTCTCTCTAAGTTCTTGCATCCTGTCCCTTCTTTCCCATTTGATCTCAGCATAAATGAATTTTGACTCCTGGGGGGGGGGGGGGGTTCTTGCAAAACCCCTCCAAGTAAAATTAGATTCCTTACTCTTTTCAGACTTTCGTCCTTTCTCTTATCTTTTATTATAAAAATACAGTTACATTTCGATAATTTACATTATTTGAATAATACTCTTAATACAAAAATATGAATATAAACTTAGATATAGCATTTTGCTACAAAGACAATATAAATCAAAATTAAAATGTATAGTTTAAAAATTCTTTAGTTACAAACTTGGAAATAATTGCAATTACTCATCGTTTTTCTTCTGTTATTTCAAGTCTCGCCCGTTGCGTAAGCTCAAGGATAAATAGATATAACATCTATAAAACACTATTCAGTTTTGATGAATGTCAGATATTATATCATATTCATAGATGTAGGTGGGTCAAATACTTCAGTATATCGGTAAACGATAAAGAATCTATGTCTTCATATTAAACATATTTACACAAACGGGATGTATATTAAATGTAGATATACAAGCAATATGTCCAAGTATGTAACTAAAGCATTTCTAAACTACACGATTTGATTTTGATTCATATTATTTTAGTCGCAAAATGTTATATCTAAGTGCATACTTTTATTTTTGTATTAAGAAAATTATTCAAATAATACAAATTATTCAAATGTTAGTGTATTTTTATAACAAAAGATAAAAATAAATAAACGAAAAAGGACGATGCATTTCTTACTGTTTCCTATCAACAAACATTTGATAGTTTAGGTGACACTAAGTACTTCAGTAATTAACGGCAAAAAAGGGAAACCAATCAGCGACAATATGGTTCTGGAAGACTCCGATAGTTGGCAGCACTTTGCAGGGGCCTGGTAATGTGGGCAAATCCATTTTGAAGATGGGGGAGGATAGGCGTTGAATTTACTTTCAAACTGTATTTACTCGATAGTTACTTCGGTTTCGTTGTGCTTAGAATAATGAATAAAAGTTAGCAATTATGTACTTCATAATATTTATAAAATTTAAAGTTTCCCATGCTTGATATTCGAACATAATTCCATGTTGGCTATCATTTCAACCCTCGGAAAATAATGGTTTTTCCCCTCCCAACCTGACGTTAATTTAGTCCTTGCCAAGGGCTCCTTCAAGGGGAGCGTTGTGTACTCTACTTCACTCAGACCAATAGATGGCGCACTTTAGAAGCAATGGACATCTACGCTGTACAGGGGTGATTTGTGGAGGGGGTTGGGGATGTGGGGTAAAAAAAAGGGGGCACTTGTTGAAGTATTTAAACATCAATGAAAACCGTCCTTAGATTAATGTTTGATGTGTTGGACTGTATACGCTAATTTCATGATGGTATTATGAAGAAGTTCGTATCTATGACCTGTTATCATGATTCTATTTTGCAAATTAAAAGAGAGAGAGAAGAGAGAAGAGAGAGAGAGAGAGAGAGAGAGAGAGTCCATTGCCTTCATAAACGACGCTTGTGGGAGACAGATTGCTACCCATGATTCATATTATGCATCCATATGATACAAAACACAAGTCCAATATTTCTTGTTTTTTATTTTATCCCTCACCCCAAATTTTTCTATTCATCGAATCTCATCCACTCAGAATTCTTTCCCCTAGTTATTTTGTATTTATATGGATCTACTACAATCTTTAACAATAACTGGGATATGATGACGGTTTTTATAAGGAAATTTTAATTACTGAGAATTTTTATAAAATATAGATTACACGAATTTCATTTTGTAACAAAGGTATATTTAACATTGAACTTTAATTTCTTTTTGTTTTATTGTTCTGTATTTATGATAAGATAAGTACTATGTAAATAAATGTAGAGAATTTTGTTATATTTTCAGTATGAAAGACTTAAAAAAAATTTCACCCTTCCATTTATTTGAACCACTTGTCAAAAACCTACTTCTTTTTTTCAAAGCTCCAAGACTTTGTTAGAAAGGAGTCATCTGCAACCCCTTTCATTTCACGTTCTGTTTAATTATTTCCCAAGGCAGAAAAAAAGTCCTTTATTTATTTCCTTTGTACTTTCCTAATTGCTTTTTATTTGAAGACCACCCGGTACAACGTTACGAGAAAAAGTCATTACTTTCTCTTAATGAATTCCCTCACTGTCACGTCTCCCTTTCTCTCTCTCCCATATCCTTTCTTCCTCAGATGCTTAATCATAAAAGGAGTTTTGCAAATGACAAGCAATTAAGGAACATTAAATTCCTTGAGGTCCAGCTAATCCCAGAGGGACTAAGAGTGGCTATCTTCACTGACGTAGGGTCTGAAAGAATACAGTCGATTTAATGTGGTCTCGGAGATATCTATAACAGACTCATGTTGTCTGTCTACTTAATTGAATCATTTACGAGTAACTATCTGGCTTTGAAAACAACAAATACTGACGTAAACAGTCTACAATGCATCATTGTTAGTACTTTGAATGGTATAACTAATACCTTTGAAAATAGTTGAATATTAATGGGCGTATCTCATTGGAATGTTATTTATCAGTGAAATGGCGTAGAACACTTCGCATCTCTTGCAAGACATCGTTTTTGTACTGCGATTACTTATTTTCTTATGTGTATATTATTTCATACGTTGTATATTTAAAAAAAAATACATGTTAAATCTTAATGACAAAGTATAGTATTTGGGAATAGGTTAAAGAAAATTGTTTTTAAATAAAAGTAAATATTACATGATGAACACTTATAAAATAATATTTATATAAGTGCCATTACATATCTGTAAATCTGCTTTAATGTATTTTTCTAATAAACGAGAAAATAATATATCTTTAAGCGTCTCTTAACAGGAGTTCCTGAAGTAATAAGATGAATAGAAGCGAGACCGTGGAAGAATGAAGTGCTTACAATACAAAAATGATATAAAATTATGTTTTATAATAATGCTAATAATATTAAGAAAAGCTTTGGGAATTTTTTGGATGAATTTAATTCATTATAGTACTGTTATTTATATTTAGTAGAACCAAGTCATGCTAACTTCATTGTAAAGAACTATTGTCAATATTATATGTAGATTATAAAATAAATAAAAAAAAATATTATCTCTTAACCAAATGTTTCGACAAGATCTGGTGCTAGCCAGATTTGAGATTTTACCTACTTTATTTTAATAATGTTTCTTATTATTCTCTCTTTTCTGGAGAAAAGAAAATCTGATATGTTTTATAACCGCACCCCTTCCCCACCCTCACCTCCATCCCACCCCGCTGCTCGTTTTCAATGGCATTGTCATGGTACGTAACAAAAGATTGTATGTTTGCGTAGTTTAGACTCAATGAATTACAGTTTTTTTAACCTCATTGTGGAGATTTTGAGAAAGGACAACAAACCGTTCATTTTAAATTTGCCAGCTGAACACTTTGTCACAGAGGCAACGCAGAGCGCCAGTGAGATACGACATTCATTTAATTAAGGAATAAAAAAAAATTGTCATTTAAACCTACAATGGACTTTAAATGCATCATTAATAATATGTGGACTTACTGTGGCCGTCGTTAATTGATAATGAAACGTATTACTCACGCGAATTAATGCTGACAAATATACCTCGAAATGGATTCGACGATACTCTAATTCAACACAAAACTCGATCAAATTGGGCCTATTTCATATGCAAATGAGCGTTGCGTTGGGTTTGAAATTTTGGGCGGAATAATGCCGGGTTTAGAATACAAATAGCTGCCAAAATATCATTGTTCTTTTGAAAAATAAAATAAGAATCACAAAGGATGTATATTAAATGTAGATATATAACCAATATTTCCAAGTAAGTAACTAAAGAATTTTCAAACTATACGTTTTGATTATGATTTGCATTGTTTTTGTAGCAAAATTTTAACTAAGATTATATTCATATTTTTGTATTAAGAGAATTATTCAAATAATGTGAATTATTGAAATGTAATTGTATTTTTACAATAAAAGTTAAAAATAATTCAACGCAATACCCGTTTTGGGGAGAATAATGCGGGATATAGCATACAGAGCCTATTGCCTTTTAACTGAACTATTTTAAAAAGAATACAACGCGCAGAGAATATGTAAAAATGAAATTTAATGCTATTCATATAGTATCTATGCTATTTAAACATTAATATAGGTACCTTCACTGAATTCTTAAATCCGTATTTGCATTTGATGTGGAATCAATTTTTCCCTTACAATTCCCCGTGGAGTTCTTCCAAATGGAGAGCATCTCTCTCTGTTTCTACTTTTATCAAGTTTCTTATATGATGGTTAAATAATGTCATTCGCTGCCTACTGTGTACCAACCATAAAAGGAAAGAGTTCGAATTTATGTCAGGGAACGTGAGCATTTTATTATTATTAAAATTATTTTATTATTATTATTATTATTATTATTATTATTATTATTATTATTGCCCGTCAGTGTGTCTACTCAGGCATTATATGAAAAGAAATGAGCCGTTTTTAATTGTTTTTTTTTTTTTCCGCATAGACTTGCTACGTTCAATGGAGCTGTCGATATGATATAATACCTGTGTAGACTCCAGTTAATCTTACACACACACACACATCCACACACACACACACATATTTTATTTATATGAATATATATATATATATATATATATATATATATATATATATATATATATATATATATATATATATATATATATATATAGTCGTAAAGCTGGAGGAAGGAATGAAAGGAGTTGACCGAGCGCTTTCGTGTATTTTTCACACCTCCTCAGGTGTGAAAAATACATGAAAGCACTCGGTCAACTCCTTTCATTCCTTCCTCCAGCATTACCACTACATGAAATATTGCATGCTTTAGCGATAGTTCATCAATAGATATACATATATATATTTTTACAGATTTAGATCGCCTCGTCTTCACAGCATTTATTCATTTATCTTAGTTCTAAAAGAGCAGCCATTTTTACCCTATCATCAGCTGATTTTAGGCGGGAACCACAAACTTAGGCCAGAATAGGCATGTCCGGCACCGCCGTTAGTTGCGGAAGGGGGAATAAAGACTTCTGGAAGCCTTAGGGACGTATCCCAAAAGGAAGTGTGTAGCTAGCTAGGTACTTTTTAGGTCTGCTCTTAAGATCTTTTATCATGTGAACTTCTGGCTGGCAATATGCTCTGTTT
>NC_087219.1:29839907-29857407 GCF_015104395.2 Macrobrachium nipponense
ATATATACCATTATTAAATAGAATATTTACATCTCATTTGGTGCCAAGGTGCCCAAAAAATAAAATGATTTATTTATGAATTAAAACTGCTGAGAATGTGTCTAAAAACAAAACAAACAAAAAATATTTAAATTCAGTATTCCCATTCGTTATAAATAGATCAATTATTTACTAGGACGCGAGTGGGTACTATATGAGCAGTTAATTAAAATACAACTTCTGGCGTAGTACTTAATCAATCTTAGATGGAATCGACTTTTACACGATTCAGTGTTTGAGTGTTTGTTTGTTTGTTTGTTTAGCCCCCACCCCCCGACCCCCCACACCCCACCCTCAACATTCCCACACGTTAATTATCTCCTGTAAATCGGCGCGCCCAAGAGTTTCATTAGAGGTGGGGGCTTGTATAATTTGTAGATGAAGATAAGGCCATTTCCAACACACGTTATACGTATATATGTATGTATGTATACTCCCGTTAATATTCGTCCATACTTTATACAGAAAATTCTTTCTCGCATCCTGTTTCCTGTTCATTATTTTGACATTTTTTTCTGGTTCTCGCAAAACCCTCCAAGCAAAATTAGATTCCTTATTTTTCTCAGACTTTCGTCCTTTTTCAATTATTCATCGTTTTTCCTCTGTAATTTCGAGTCCTTATAAATATCTATAAACCGCTCTTGAGTTTTGATAGATGTCAGGTATTTTATCATATTCATAGCTGTAGGTAGGTGAAAATACTTCACTATATCGGTAAACGATAAAGAATCTATGCCTTCATATAAAAAGTATTTACATAAACGAGAAAGGACGATGCATTTTTACTCTGTTTCCTATGAACCATCATTTGATAGTTTAGGTGACACTTAGTAGTTCTGTAATTAACGATAAAGAAGAGAACCAATCAGAGAAACGATCCAAATAAACCGGCTGGAAATGGTTTGCGAAGACTCCGACAGTTGGCAGCACTTTACAGGGGCCTGGCTGTGGGCAAATCCATTTTGAAGTCGTGGGAGGAAATGTGTTGAATTTACGTTAAACTGTAATTACTAGATAGTTTCTTCAGTTTCGTTATACTTAGAATAATGAATAAAATATCTATTACGTATATCATCATATTGATAAAATTGAAAGTGTCTCAGGCTTAATAGTCGTAGTCGATCGTAATTCGATGTTGACTTTCATTTCAACCCTCGAAAATAATGGTTTTTCCCGCCCAACCTGATGTTTGTTTAGAGCCCTTGTCTAGGACTCCTTATAAGGCCCTTTCACACTATGCGATTCTTGTCGCACCAAGATACGATTGCAGTGCCGGATCTAAATGCGACACAAAATTGCGCACATCGTACATTTCTCCGACTGCCGCACAAAGTGGTGACAATATGGACAGGAAGAGAAAATTGTCTTTATTTATTTCATTTGAGGAAGAAGAAGAGAAAATCTAGAATTTACTGGGTACACCCTTTGAATACACAAAGGCACTTGTATGGTGCATTTGCCACAATTTTCGAGGAACTGAAAGGAGATGATAAATTTTATAATTACTTCGGAATGTCTTAAACAACCTTTGAGGAACTCTTGTCACGTCTACATGACCAGTTGCTAAAAGAAAATACGACATTCAGAGATGCTATTTCGCCAGCATAACTGGCAGTTACCATCAGGTAAGAGGAAATAATATGCACCTTTCCTTGTAAATTTGCTTGTCCATATAGAAATTAAAAAGGATAAATGAAAATAACAAGTCATAGCTGAAACATCTCTATTTATCAAAAGTATAAAGCGATATATCTATATCATAAGCAAAAATCTTTTACTTTGATATAAAAAAATGCACATCTCTCTCTCTGTTTCATTAATTAATGTAAATAAAACGTAAGTGTTAACTATAAAAACTTCTTAAAATCTCATATTTATCGAAATCGTTTATATAAATTTGCCGATAACCTAATAATTTCAGATCAAAATGTATATGTAACCAAAATGATAAAAACTGCAAATCATTTGGTAAATCATTTGTCGGTAGTTTAAAGTTATCCATACGTCTAGTTCTTTCTTATTTAACAATAGCACTCTTTACTATTGTTATTATTATTATTATTGTATGGTGTTTTTTCGTTGCACTGAACCAGTGGTTATTCAGCAACGGGTATAACACTAGTTATATCCCTCAAATGATTTCAATACCCAATGCACCCAATCACCAGTAGCAATGGAAGTCTACTGCTGCCGCACGTATATGCAGGAAACAATCGCATAGTGTGAAGACACGTATTGAACAAAATGGCCAACTGCAATCGCGTCTGGATGCAGCACCGGACATGTCCAGTGGGGCCTGTCGGCTGTAATGCGATGCCGGACCGATATAGTGTGAAAAGGTGCATTAGAGATAATAGTTGACTGCTAGCCGCATGCAGGTGCGACATCGTGTCGCATTTACGTGCGACATAGTGTGAAAGGGCCCTAAGGGGTGCGTTGTATACAGTACTTCACTCTGACCAATAGATGGCGCACTTTTGAAGGATTTGAATTCTACGCTGCACAAGGGGGTGGGGGTGGGGGATTGGTGGAGGGGGTTGGGATGTGGGGTTAGAAGATAGCGTACATGTTGAAGTATTTAAACAACAATGAAAACTGTCTTTAGATTGAAGTTTGATGTGGTGGACTGTATACGCTAATTCATTTTGGTATTATGAAGAAGTTCGTATGTATGACTTGTTAAAATGATTCTAATTTGCGAATTGAAATACAGACACACAGACAGACAAAGAGAGAAGGGCGGGGGGGTGGGGGGGGGAGTGTTCATTGCCTTCATTACCGGCTGACCCTATTTTTTAGAAACTGAGACATGCAAAGCAGGATTGTTTTTTTGAAAGGGAGTTAACTGGAATAAGACCGAAAGCATTTTGGAGAATAACATTAATTTCAAAAGTGGAAGGGATAATCCCTACCATCAGCATCGATATTATTGACTTGTCTTGCTAAATCTAGAGTGAATTAAGTTGCAAAAGAGTCTTCATGAGATCATATTGACTTTGGTATGATTAAGTTCTCGACAATTTACAGATATAACTCAGACTATGACTCGTTCATTGAAATTTCTGAAGCTAATTGATTCATTGTAAGAGCAAATATAACTAGTCACTTATTTCATAAGCTTGGGTTCAACTCTAAATAAACCAACAGACAAGATGTTCTGTCATGATATTTTTTATAAATGTTGAAATTATGTATATATATATATATATATATATATATATATATATATATATATATATATATATATATATATATATACAAAGGTCATGTTATTTTATTGTTAATATAATTCTTTTCTGGATTCATCGAAGACAACTGAATATTTCGTAGGCTTAAAATTTACCCTCCAAATATCTATATATTAGAAATTCATAAATCGACAATCAACAATGAAAAAATAAAAGTAATTTCAAAACAATTTACGTGTCCAGGCAGCTCCATAACAAGGCATGATCCATCCTCCAGCGTGCAAGATTTTCCTTCATGCATAAGTTGCAAACACTATATTCTTAACGTAAATTGAAACGTGCTAAAATCTTCGGTCAAGTATATGCGTGAGTGCCGTAATGGCTGACCTCTGGAACTCTTACTAGTGTCAATATCACCTTCTTCTCTGATGTATAGCATTAACCTTACGTATATCCTTTGGCGTTTTAGTGGGCTCCTTTTTTATTATTATTATTATTATTATTATTATTATTATTATTATTATTATTATTATTATTATTATTATTATTATTATTATTATTATATATATATATATATATATATATATATATATATATATATATATATATATATATATATATATGTGTGTGTGTGTGTTATATATATATATATATATATATATATATATATAATATATATATATATATATTGTTACGTATATAGCGGCCTTGAGAGAGGCTAGATACGTAAACGGAAGTAATTTAGGGATTTCAAGAAGGAATTGCTTTAACTTACCATAAGCTGAAAGTTATTATTAATTTCTTTAGAGGGAAGGTCGCCAGAAAACTCAGCTCGTTACTTAACAACTATTTATTTACAAAAAGGCCCGTGCTGGCCTGGAGAAAATGAATGCTATTGGCCCCCACGTTGGGGCTTAGAATCACTCACAAGTGGGTAGCTGGCTAAAGTGTGACTAATTCGAGCTGGTTTCATAAAACTTGGGTAATGCACACTTGCGGGCAGAGAGACGGCACATGACTCATGGAATCTGGAAAAGAATCCCAGATTAAACAAGATAAAAGGAAAAATGACTTCTTGCTTTGATTAATTAATTCTCTAATACTGGGGAGAAGGAACTTTTAAGGTTCACTGAAGTATGCAATGACTCCATTGGTCTGGGACGATCACACAAGGGGAAGCATGCGGCCATGAGGCAGTGAGAGGGAACAAAAGGAGGAATTCCTTTTGTTGCTGGAAATTGAATTGGGAGAATGAGGATCAAAATTATAATAGGTGATAAGGGACTGGCAATATGTTGTTTCACAAGACGTACCTGGATGTCGTGTTCAGTGGCTCTTTGTAGAAAATGTGGCCCCCTTTGTCTGAGGCCTGGGTCATCGGCGCGCCACTCACACCCTGGGTAGGCCTAACAGGAAGGCAGGTAATTTGACCTCTGTCCGAGATCACGTCTCGCAGCCGACTGAGGCAGAATTCAGGTGGTTTGCTTGGGGGTTGGAGGTCAGCTTAACCCCCCACGATCAAGGCAAATCCTGGAAAACAAGCATACAGCCAGCAGAGGGGTCACAGGAAAGAGAGCTTAAGGTATAGGTCTAAGAAGTACCAATCTGCCTACACCCTTCCCTTTTGAGATACGTCCCTACAGCTGATAAAAGTCTCTTTTCCCCCAACTGGGGAACTCTCTATCTCTAGCTGGCGGGTTTTGGGTTTCCCGTGGTTACTAAAAATCAGCTGATATTCTAAAGAAATGGCTGCCATTTTCCAAATCAAATTATTTAGTTGATATTTGGGTAGACGAACGATCTATACACGTCACAGCTCCCCCTGTTAAGAAGGCATTCACTCCCTTTCGGGCGTGAAGGTCTTGGCTTAAATAGATTGATCGTCTCGACTACCCAGTTCTCCTACTCTAACTTGAAGTTTTTTGAGCAGCGATACGGCTGACTACAATGGCCTACCTAACTTATAGGCAAAGATGCTAAGTGTACTAACTTAATGTAGTGATGTAATCTAGCCTAAGTAATAACTACGGGTTGTCTGTGACGACAGTCTACTCTACCCCTAGATAAGGTTACTTGAAATCTACTTGCTACTTAACCTAATGCCCTGGTACTAAATCATTAGCCTAACCTACTCAATACAGTTAAATGAAGACGCAATCATTCCAGAGTGTGGTACGCACAACTACAGTTCAGCGACGGAATTGTTAAAACATATGAGGTGAGGTAATGAAGCGTGAGGATGATGAGTGGTTAGTGCATTACCAGGATGGAAATAAAATGTAATTATATTTAAGTGAGGGTTAGTATCACCATGGCTAGGGGTTAGAGGGTTAGTTCTACTGGCAGAGATCAGGCTGGCTACCTTCTCTGGGTAGGTGCCAGGATCACTCTGCAATTGAATGCGACACTGTACCTCGGGCACAGGTGCCAAGGAGAGCATGTGGCTCTTGGGTTAGTTTGTTAATGATTGGTTACGTCCCTTCTTCTTCTTCTTCTTATTCCTCCAGGACCTGGCTATACCAGTCCTTGGAGTAGACGGAGGCACCGACTCTGGGGAAAGGCCAGAAACGCTGGCAGGAGCAGAGGCAGTGGTAGCCTGAGGGATTGCAGGAGAACACCCTACTTCGGTATCTGCAGCAACCGTCGTAGAGGTGGAACCTACTGCAGGGGAGGCCCTCACTTCGGCTGCTGCGACAGCCGTCGTAAGGGGAAAACTCCAGGCTGACTCCTGGTCGGGCAGTTCCTGGTTTTCCAGAGGAGGTATGAAGGTTAGGTCTGCCGGAGGTTCATCCTCGGGCGACAGTGGTGAGGGTGAAGAAGACTCATGGACTTTGGGTTGGCCATGGGCTGCGGTAAGCTCCATGCCTGTTGGAGGATCTCCTGTAGGAGGATCCTTGGTTAGGTTAGGCGCCGGCGCTAGCTCAGGGCCAGGCGCAGAGGTCAAGTTCGGTGGTGGCTCTACGTCCAGGCTGGACGGAGCTTGGCACTGCCCAGTGCTGCCAAGTGGCACTGGCAGAGAGTTGAGGTCGACTGGACCTGTGACGGGTACCGGAGGTGCAATACCTCTCAGCGTGCCCTTGGAAATGGGAGACAGAGGCTCCTGTCTCTTTTGGAAGGCTAAGCCTTGTGGAAAGTGGACATTGTCCGCTGCTGGTAGTCGGCTAGGGCACCTAGGCCAATTCGTGGAGTGCCCTATTACGTTGCAGGTTTTGCAACGGAATTGTGAATGGTCAATCTCCCTCCTTGGTAACGGGGGAGACTGTTGGTGGACGTACTTCCTGGAGGAAGTAGAATTGCGATGACTCCTTGCTTTGGAGTGATTTGTTGTGGGGTTAGGACCCCTAGGCTTTTTGGAATGCGAGGGAGACTTCATGTCTTGCCCTAGGAGGAGGTCGTAACCTCCTGGAATGTAGCTTGCAACTGCAAGGGTACAAATTCTGGAAAAATGAGGTCTGGTGACCCTCAATTGAACGGTCGGAAGGATCAGCTTGATATGGTTGATACCTTCGATGGTGATTAAATGACGTCTATCGACGGTTGCCCCTCGGGGGATTCGGTCTTCCCGTATCAGGGAGATTTGAGCGCCAGAGTCGTCGTAGGCTCTGACGTGGCTTGGCTGATAATGGCTTTGGAGGGGTGCGACGGTTATAGGGCCCTTAGCTGGGGGTCCTAGAGAAGAAGGATTGGTGACGGCCATTGCGATGGCAGGAATATTAAAATTTGCGCACCCTCCATAGTTGGCAGACATGTGACCCTTGCGGCCACAGTCTCGGCAGAACGTGTTCCAGAACCTCTTCCGTGGCACTGGATGATAAGACCGAGATGGCCCCACAGGTTGCGAATCTGTGGAGTCACCAAGGCTGGCAGTGTGCTCTGGCACAGGTGAAACGTCCTCTGTTGGATCACCCTCGGAAACAAGTCCGGGGGTCAACTGGTGGGCTTACCTCTTCCAAAGGGGAGGAGGTAGGCGGTAAAGTGGTAAGAGGCTGAGATGGTGCGGAAGAAACTTCGGGCTCTGACACTGGGTCAGGGCCAGGTTCGCAAATAGACAGGATGTCGGGGACATCGGAGGCACTAGCCTCTGAACCTAAAATTGAGGTGTGGTTATCTGGCATGCTGCAGGTGTCCGGTGCATCTGGTAGTGGGAGCTGCGTCCAGGGGAGATACGGCTTTAGTAGATCTCGGCCCAATACTCACCTGATCAAAACATATCATTGAAATTGGTCAACTACGCCCAGGCGGCACAATGTGGTTTCCCTGGTCTCCTGGTCCAGAAAGGGCATTTCCACATTCAGAAGGGCCGAAGGAACAGAATAGAGGTTACCGTCAATCCATTCAAACTGAATTTCTTCGTTCGTCTGGATTTTGGCACCCCAGGTCTCCCTTATTTCTGGAAATAAGGGAGACCTGGGCTTCGGTGTCGGCCATGACTTGTACCCACTGATAGGCCGTAGGAGACTGTTCATCAGGCAGGGCTACATGGTAGCCTTGGAGAAGTTCACCCTGGAAGCTCTCCTCCCAAGGTAGAGACCGACTTGGGCACTGGTCGGAATCCACAGCATGCCCACGCACACAACAAGTGGTGCAGAACCTCCGCAACCACCTCTTACCGGGAGTCCAGCTCATGGTCTGGGGCTTGGAAACTAGCAGAGAGATTGCGTCATCTAGGAGAGCTAGCTCATGTTTCTTTCTCTTCTTCTCTTTCCTTTCTCTCTGCTTCTCTGGCTATCCTCTCTGCTTCTCTCTTTCTTTTCTCTCTGCTTCTGCGGCTTTCCTCTCTGCTTCTCTTTCTTCCTTTCCCTGCTAGCGCGCAGCAGCCTGCTGCGTCTTTATCCACTGGTCAAGTGCTGGTCCAGTGTAACCAGCCTCCCTGCCCAGAGCTATGAGGGCTCCGAGCTTCTCTAGCTCTCTGGCAAAGAAGTCACGGGAAGCAGGGGAAGACATTTCCCTTAGGCTACAGTAGAGGCTCGGAAGAAAATGAAAATAATGGCCAGGAAAGGGTACTGAATGGAATAGGAGTGCCTACTGTGGAAAGTGGCACTCACTTGGAAAGGTGTTCTGCGACGTGGTAGAGAAAAAGTCTGAGAAGACTGGGTGCTCTGTGGCACTTGGGAAGTGTCCCGTAAGTTGGTGGCCCTTCTGGATTGGCACCTTCTAAAGAGGTGAAAAAATCAAATGGAGTGTACGGCGTACGTCACACTTAAGGGCGTTCCTAAGTTGGGAGACGTTGGAATGGGCTACCTGTAGGTCCAATACAGGTGCACGGCACTTATGAGGAGGCGTTCCTTGGTTCAGTGATCCAAAATGGCGGATACTTTAATGAATTGGACGTTCCGTAAGGACGGACACGCAGATATAGGGCTACCTGTACGTCTGTACAGGTGCGATGGCACTTCGGGAGGCGTTCCCTTGATTGGTCCGAAGGATCACTGACCCTTGTACACGGACATTAATGAATTGGCGTTCCGTAAGGACGGACACGCAGGTTTGTCAGCACTTGAGGGCTGGTATTGCGGCGCTTCGGGAGGCGTTCCCTTTGTTGAGTGTTCCGAAGGATCACTGACCCTTGTACATGGACACACTAGTTACTTGGGCGTTCCGTAAGGACGGACACGCAGGTTTAATGGCTACCTGTACGGCCTGTACAGGTGCAATGGCATTTATGGAGGCGTTCCTTGGAGCACTGGTATCGTGCTGGTGTGTCCCGGACACTACATGCAGTATACTTAAATATACTGAAGTGAAATGGCACTGCTCATGGCAGAGCGTAATGGTGGAGGAGAGAAAGTAAAAGGTGGGAGTACTTCAGCAGCCAGTCGATGGACAGTGTCAAGAATTAGTGGCACTGTGAAATGGTAAGACCTGACGTGCACTGGTGGTGGCCAGTCCTAAACTGGTAACGACTTCCCTGTCTGGAAGTAATGAATTTGCGTGGCACACTGTGCGAATTGTGCTTGCGGTACACGCAAGTCTTTTGGGATAAAAATGAACAAGACCACTCGGGCAACGACAGGTAATGGAAATTCTAGAAATGCTCAGTCACTCGCTGAAGTACTCGATAAATGAAATAAATGCTTGCAAACTGCAATGGACACAGGCGCGTACGTATCACGCTCAGTGTAAAGGAAAGACACAAGAGACTAAAATAATGTTAATTCTGCATGCTATAATTAATGGTAAGATGTAGTACTCTTGGCTTCGTGAATACTGGGTTCTGGTTTTCTCTCTCTCTCTCTCTCTCTCTCTCGGAGAGGGTGAAAAATGATATGTGAATGAACTCCCTTATATTGAATTGAACTACTAATGTTAGTTTAATATGACGCAACTTGCGT
Organism: Macrobrachium nipponense; assembly: GCF_015104395.2. Taxonomy (NCBI): domain Eukaryota; kingdom Metazoa; phylum Arthropoda; class Malacostraca; order Decapoda; family Palaemonidae; genus Macrobrachium; species Macrobrachium nipponense. The sequence goes on from NC_087219.1 coordinate 29,849,467, forward strand.
TAAATGATTTACTTACGTTAACGTTTACTGAAAGAATTGCTTTTGGATAACGTTTTATGAAAATGATAACGCGCTCGTGGTGAACGATTTTTACGTTAATGTTAGCGGCTTGCGCTTATGAAATGATTTGCGTTTCAATATGAAATTTACAAAGACGCGTTTTACGTTAACAATTCTTGCAAGTGACTCTACTTTTAAGATTTACGTTAACTTTACGTAAGGACAAGTGAAAAATTACGGTAAGGATTTGAAAACGATGTTAGCAAACAATTGTAAATGAGGTTACGTTAAGTGAAATTGAAATTTTTCGCTCACGCTGCGAGTGAGCGATGCGAGGTGAAACACGTGAGGCGAGAAGAGCGGGTTAGCACCACGGTGTGCTAGCATTGATGGCGAATCAGCTGATTCTCTGTAAATGCGAGGCGATTTACAACACGAATGTTTAGTTTCTTATTCAAGGCGAATTACGTTAATTTCTCTGGCAGAACGATAGATACTAGTACAGACATTGATATTATTTACGTTAAAACTTCGTGACTTACGTTACTTTGCTTAAATTGTTTAGGTAATGTTGAAAGAGATAACAAACATGGCTGCCGCTGTGAGCGAAAACGAAGGCTGGTTGAGACCGCGCAGGCGCGAGAGTGCTCTAAGCTGAATTTAAGCTGAGAGGTAAACGGTTACCAACACTTGGAATGAAACTAAGTTAAAAATGGATTCCCTAACATATCACAGACAAAAAAATTGTACACTTCTTTTGCCGTAACTATTAGTAAAACACTCCTAACTAGCTAGGCTTTCTAATACAGCAATAAACCCTGGCAAAGCACTTCCTAGTTTGATCTGGTCCTTTCTGGCATCTATCTGTACACGTGTTAGTGTAAGCTCCTACCAGGACAGCACAAAGTAACAGAGAATTCGCGGGGCAAATTGTTTGCTCGCCGCTAAAATAAAGCTCTGGCGCATTCGCCGTTACAATAATAAGATTTCTACCTACGCTCTTTTGACCACTTCAACAATAAAAATACTTAAACGTACCTTAAGCTAACATTGGTTATAGAATAATCATATTAATGAATGGAATACCTTACCGTGAGTCAGTGTGTCTACTTTCCCTGCAAGTGTGCTTGATTTGCTTTTTGTAAAATAATTTACAGTTTACGTTTTACAACGGATAACGCGATTTACAAGCTTTTTTAAGCAAGCTAGGTTCAATCCAGGCAAGATTCGCCAATCCAGGCAAGATTCGCCAATTTTAATTATATAGCGGCCTTGAGAGAGGCTAGATACGTAAACGGAAGTAATTTAGGGATTTCAAGAGGGAATTGCTATAACTTACCGTAAGCTGAAAGTTATTATTAATTTCTTTAGAGGGAAGGTCGCCAGAAAACTCAGCTCGTTACTTAACAACTATTTATTTACAAAAAGGCCCGTGCTGGCCTGGAGAAAATGAATGCTATTGGCCCCCACGTTGGGGCTTAGAATCACTCACAAGTGGGTAGCTGGCTAAAGTGTGACTAATTCGAGCTGGTTTCATAAAACTTGGGTAATGCACACTTGCGGGCAGAGAGACGGCACGTGACTCATGGAATCTGGAAAAGAATCCCAGATTAAACAAGATAAAAGGAAAAATGACTTCTTGCTTTGATTAATTAATTCTCTAATACTGGGGAGAAGGAACTTTTAAGGTTCACTGAAGTATGCAATGACTCCATTGGTCTGGGACGATCACACAAGGGGAAGCATGCGGCCATGAGGCAGTGAGAGAGAACAAAAGGATGAATTCCTTTTGTTGCTGGAAATTGAATTGGGAGAATGAGAATCAAAATTATAATAGGTGATAAGGGACTGGCAATATGTTGTTTCACAAGACGTACCTGGATGTCGTGTTCAGTGGCTCTTTGTAGAAAATGTGGCCCCCTTTGTCTGAGGCCTGGGTCATCGGCGCGCCACTCACACCCTGGGTAGGCCTAACAGGAAGGCAGGTAATTTGACCTCTGTCCGAGATCACGTCTCGCAGCCGACTGAGGCAGAATTCAGGTGGTTTGCTTGGGGTTGGAGGTCAGCTTAACCCCCCACAGATCAAGGCAAATCCTGGAAAACAAGCATACAGCCAGCAGAGGGGTCACAGGAAAGAGAGCTTAAGGTATAGGTCTAAGAAGTACCAATCTGCCTACACCCTTCCCTTTTGAGATACGTCCCTACAGCTGATAAAAGTCTCTTTTCCCCCAACTGGGGAACTCTCTATCTCTAGCTGGCGGGTTTTGGGTTTCCCGCGGTTACTAAAAATCAGCTGATATTCTAAAGAAATGGCTGCCATTTTCCAAATCAAATTATTTAGTTGATATTTGGGTAGACGAACGATCTATACACGTCACAATATATATATATATATATATATATATATATATATATATATATATATATATATATATATATATATATATATATGTAAGGCCTAGGGTTTTTGATTAATAATGTATTGTCCATGTGTTCTCTGTGACCTATGGAATGTGGAGAACAGTGTAGAGGTAACGACCCGAGAGTAGCTGACAATGAGATTCTGGGGGTGGCGTGAGATAAAAATGCTTAGTTCGACAAGTCAATGTACTGAGTTTATTAACTCTTCTCAAAGTGCCTTTGTGAAACTGGATGCAACTAGTGTTGCGAGGCGCTAACGAACTGTGTGTTCGTATGTGCGTGTGTGCCTCTTCCCTTTAAGAGTGTCATACCCAAGCCTATGGGAGGATTTTGACGAGAGGCTTCAAGTCACAGGCAAGATGCCGTGGCATTCACCGGGAGTTTTTTATTAAGTGTTTACAGTGATCCGGCTGTTTGGGTGAGTGTTGAGTTACTTTAGCCAAAGAGATGGCTTGTTTGATATCTTGTAAGATGTTCCATTTTATTAACTTTGTCTTTAAACTTATGTTTGCTAACGAGTGTGTTTCTCGTATCTTTGAAACAGACGATTCTGGTACTCCTGGAATACCGTGGGACAAAGAATTCCCAGAGGGGTGTAGACTTTTTTGGTGACTAGACTATGTACTGTTTCGGGGTTTTTTGAGTTAGTCTGTAAGACTGGATTACTTGATTGATTGATTTATTTATTCGTTGTTAATAAACGTTAATCATATGACGCAACTCTCTCATTTTCATTACCTGCTAGAATGGAGAGGAAAGAGTGGAGAGAGAGAGAGAGAGAGAGAGAGAGGAGAGAGAGAGAGAGAGAGAGACGAGGGAGAGAGGAGAGAGAGGAGAGAGAGGAGAGAGGAGATGAGAGAGAGAGAGAGGCTGTGTGAGTAATGCTGTGTGTGGGTTTGCCTTCCGCTCGTGTCTCACGCTTACCTTGTGAATAATGGGGGGAAATCCCCCCATTAACAGTGGTGGCAGGCGGTTAAAAGGGGGTATAAAAGTTTTTTTTTCTTTTTTATGCCTAGGAACGCCACCAAATTTGGTTAAAAAAGAGATGGGTGGCCAGTTAGAAAATAAAAAGGGGTTGTGGCTTAGCGATAGTTTTCAAACAAAACACAAAGCTTTGGTGGGATTGTGGAAAATTGTTAAATTGTTGGATCTCAGTTGCTAAGTGAAAAGGGGTAGAGAAAATATCCGTCCGTGGGATGGGGGGATGAGGAGAGAAATTTCTATTAGGGTCATCAAATTTGCTCGTACCGAGATTCTTCAGGGCGTGAGTCCGTGAGAGAGTAACTCAGTCTCGTTTGTAAGTGAGTGTTGCTAGGTGTCATCTCGCCGATCGCGTTTGTATTATGCCGACGAGATTTACGTGTTTTACGAGAATTTTGAGTTCTTTTTTTTCCCATTATGGAGTGGTGAGTGTTAAAACTATTGTTTTGAAGGGAGAAGGTTTTTGTTTAAATATTTCAGGGTTATGGGATTGGTTCAAGAGGTCAAAAAATTTTTTTGTCTTTGCCCCATAGTGACGTGTTTTCTTTATTTGCACGTGTTTATAATAGACGTATTTGTCTTTGTTTTAAACACATAAGAGTGTATAGAGATGTGTTTTTTTGCATGTGAACTGTGCTTAGATAGGCATATCTGGCTTAGAGACAGAGCGGCCACAATTTTACGGGCTCAGCACATTTCTGCAGAGAGGCGCGTTGCATTGCGAGGGTACTGGCATCCCTCGGGGGGATAGTTGCATGGAGGGTACTACTGGCCTCCCTCGAGAGATAGTGCAGGGGAGGGTACTAGTGTATATCTTGGGAAGGGGTCCTCAGACACTGTTTAAGGGGAGATGGGATACTGCTGGTATGCCTCGGGCTGTTCTGCCGCTTGACTGAGGGGTTGTTCTCAGGGAGGGAGAAACCTTTTTTTTCTCATTGGGGGTGAACTCCTTTTTTTTCTTTGTGTTGGGGTATGGGTTTGGCCTTGACCATGGATGCTAAGATATCAGCTGATTGATTAGTTGATGAAGTGAAATGCCCGTAGAGTCTTTTTTTTTAGGAAAGATATATTTTTTTCTTTCTTGGAGGAAGAGAAAAGGAAATAAAAAGAGAATTTTCTTTTCCGTGAATGCAGGGAAAAGTAGTTAACATGCACAGGATGTGTTATATGTTTTACTTGTGCCTTGAAAGACACAAATATAAGGGGGATACACAGATTATTTTTTTTTCATTGTGTTGGAGGAATTACTTTGAGATGCCGATGATTGGTGTTGTATCTGTGTTGTGTGGAAATGGTGTTGCATCTGGAGACATTGTATGTCATGAGATTCAGCAATACTGTTGTATGCTATTTGAATTTCACCTTTACTTGAAATTTTTGCAAGAGAATTATTGCTATGGAGAGTTATTATTATTGTTATTATTAATAATTATTATACTTGAGATGTGTCACGGGAGGTTTGCTTAAGTATAATTATCATTACGGGAGAATTGTTTTACGAGAGATTTGAGATATTTCATGGGAGATTAGTTGATAATTATTACAGATAATTATTCAAGGAGAATTATTACAATGAATTAATGGGAGAAGTCTTGTGTTAATTAATTGTTGAGTTTTTGTAACTTTGGAGAATATTTCAGTGATTCACGGGGATGAGTTTTGCTGAATCTTGATGAATCTGGCTGAATCTTGGTGAATTGTGTGGAATCTTGCTGAACTTTTGCTGAATTTTTTTTTTTGCTGAATTCCTTGGAGAATGGACAAGCATTGACATTGGTGATATTTTTTTTTTGTACTGATACTGATGATTTTGATGATAGCAATTTTTTTGGTGATTTTGTGATAATGATATTTCTGATACTGATTTTTTATATACTAATACGTGGGCGTTTTAATGCTGTCAAGGGTGGTGAAATCGTTTGTGAATTTGGGAGGAACTAACAACACATTATTTTAGTTTTTTTTTCCCTTTTTTTATGAGTTCAGCAGATAATTGCTTGACATCTAGTGAGTTACGGGAGATAGTGAACAAGGCCGCTGATTTTTTTTTTCTCCTTTTTTGGAAGTTAGCCATAGCTGACACAAGTTTTTTTTACCATGGGTGAATTTGAATTTATTTTTTTTCTCTCCAATTGGTGTGAATATTTTTCAATATCTCAGTTCGTGACTTAGAGTCATTGTTCGGGAACGTGTTCGTGTTTTAGCTATTTGATGCTATAGAGAAATATATGGGAGAATTTTTTGCACGTTTTGAATGCATACGTAGTGGCACTACATTTTTTCTCTGGATATTTGTGTTCCAGAAATTGTGAGTTTTCTTGCACAATACCCTTGTCGTAATTGTGACAACTTTGTGAGAGATAGGAAACTTGGTTAAGTTTTCTAGTGGCCTATGTCGTAGTGCATATGGAGAAGTCTTGGCTAAGACACTGTGAATTGGGAGTTCTGTTATAATGAGTTGTGGCACATTGGTGATTTTTTCTAGAATTTTCTAGACTGTTTTATTTGCCGAGTTTTTGCCCTTTTTTAGCAGTTATGCTAAATGGAGAGAGTTTTTATAGTTTTTGACTCTAACATTGAGTTATTCTCTGGAGAATTGGAGTTATAATTGAGATATATTATTTGGAGTTATAATTGAGATATATTTGGAGTTATAATTGGAGGTATATATTATTTTGGAGTTATATTTTGAGATATAATATATGGGAGATATATTTTTGGCCATTTTTGATATTTGCCAATGTGATGAGAGCTATGTTTAGTTCAATTATTTTGCAGCCATCTTTGTTGCAAATGGAGACACATTTTTTTGGAGATTATGGGGCAATATTTGTGAGTATGTGAGTTAGTTGCCTTGAGTGCACATTTTTTGGAGATATATTTTTTTGGAGCCTTGTTTTGTTCCACATGGAGTTATTGGGGAAATAGAGGTAAATATTTTGTATTTGCCGAAATAGAGGTGATTATTCTCTATTCCTGGAGTGGTGTTTTTTTATTGACATGTGGCTATTGGAGAAATAAGAGAATAATAATAGGGGGTTGGTTATTAACCAAATGGAGGAAATATTTTTATAATCGGAGTGGTGTTATTATTAATATGGTGTCTCATAATGGAGTTGGAATTAATCTTTGGCGGGTGACCCTTTTTTTTTTTTGTGGTTATGGGAGTTTTTTTTTTGAGCAAAGAGGAGATTTCTGTGGTTCTCTTCTTTGGTTTCGTGACTATTTAGAGGCGAATGGCATTACTGCATTACGAGTCATTTGGAGATGTGTGCATTTTTCATGTTCACAGGTGTGTTATTCTTGGAGAAATATAATTTGGGTAAAGTCATGTTGAGAGAATGAGTCTTTGAGGCAGTCTTTGAACACATTAGTCATATCCTGGAGTTAATTCTGTGAAATGTGTCTGTTAGACCTTTTTTTTTCTTGAGAATCATGAGTTTCCAAACTTATGTGTCTGACTAGACAATTCATTATGCTGCTGTTAGAGCATGCGTCCGCAGGCGATTTTTCTGCTGACAAGCGATGTGATGAGCCGTGTGCTGACTTTTTTTCCTCTGATGATGATAGATCAGAATTTTTGCAATATCTGGAAATGTTGACAATAGCATTTCACGAAAGCGCATGTGTAAGAGTTTGCTTTCTGGCAAATTCCATAACTTTACACGGAGCATTTCTTGGGGAAAAAGCGGGGTGTTATGCATATTATACATGTATTATGTATTTTGTGATTGGGGAAACCTACTTGTGATTATCTTTTTATTATTTTTCTTCCTTTTCCTTGAGAGATATAATTTGGGGATTGAGCATAAGTAGCATTTCTTTTTTGGACGGGAGATTTGATTTTACCGGGAGATGTAATTTTTCGAGGGTTGTTACTTACGTAAAGGGAGTTTGACATTAAGTCTCATTGTAATTAATTATTGAGCAGTAAAGGGGTTTTTGCTGTTAAAAGTTGGAGATTTTTACTGATTTTGTGGGTTGTTCAGATATCAGAGCTTGAGAGAACATTTTTGGGTCTGGGTGCGTTACGTGATTCTTTTTTTTCCCTTGGGCTCATTACAATTTTTTTTTTTTTTTTTTTCTTGTGAGCACATTCGAGTTTGAAATGTGAGTGCAGAATTCCGTGAAGTTGCTGTGATTTCTGAGTTGTGTGTGTGCTGATGTGGGAGTTTGGAGAATTGAGTTGGAGAACTAGAACTTGGTGTTCTTTTTCCTTTGAGAGTTGTGATAATGACTTATGATTTGGTAGTCATGTTGAAGGGAGTTAATTGGGAGACGTTCAGTTAGTATTTCTGACTTTTTGAGATCATTGTTTGATAGAAGTAGTATGTCTGGGTTAATTTTCTTAGATTGACCAATGACTTGACTGACATACTAACACACACCAAAAAAAAAGTCGTTTCCTGACGCCAGCAAGACGTCCACCAGCCGTGAGGATGCTGCCGTTTTTGGTGATTACAAGAGTTTCCACGTGGGTGTTCAAGAGAATTCTACAGTGTGTCTTTTGGGGATCTGCAGAAGCCGTGAGAAGTCTTC
>NC_087219.1:29864907-29927407 GCF_015104395.2 Macrobrachium nipponense
TCCGCGAACCGCGAGAAATTCCCATTTTTAATTTGCTTTTTCGCTTTTTTGTTTGTAGGTATGATTATGTATAAGTGAATCACGAAAGTTTGGAATGCGGTGAATGTATAAATAAAGGTAGAAGCCACGAAGAAAAGAGAAATGACGGAGCATGCTATCGACTGAACGGTCCTTTACTTAGCAGTCTGCTAGTAAATGACCCTTGAGTTGAAAGATCTCGCAGTATACTCCATCGTTTCACTTTCCTTCGTGGCTTCGACCTTTAGGTATGATTATACAATAAGTGATTGGAGGATATTTCTAAAATTTTTGCCAAAGGTGGGCCTAGTAATGGACAATGAGTGACTGGATTTTGAGGGAGGTATAACTAATATTTCTTATTTTGACCTTCATATCTCCTTCAAGGCCTTGTATTGACGAGTGTGTCCAAAAACTAGGAAGAGAGCAGGGGCCTAAGATGTCACACTGCTGCAATTGTAATACATATATATATATATATATATATATATATATATATATATATATATATATATATATATATATATATATATATATACTTATATATACACGGACGATTAATTCCCGGCCACCAAAGACTTTAACATAAATCAAATAAAAGCACCAGGCTGTCATGTCCAATTCTCATTCTTTTTCACGGCAACTTAACACTCACTGCTGCACATCGTTTTCGAAGACCTGACAGATAAAAGCATGCGCTTGAATAAAATCAGATCCGTCTCCTGTTTACGATTAGTGCTTTTATGCTTGGAGGGAAGACAAGCGCTCAGATGCTTTGCCCTATTGAATGCTAGTGTCTGTTCTATCCGATACTGTGTTTTAAAAGGTCACAAATGTCATTCTTATTTAACCCTATGTCTTTTCAGAGAAAATTGAACCCCCTGAATGCTATTGACCCTTTGTGACCTCAAATATACTTCAAACTTGGGTTCGTTCCTTTGTGGCCTCTAATATACTTCAAACTTCGGTTCGATCCCTTGTGACCTCTAATATACTTGAAAATGGTTCGTTCCTTTGTGACCTCTAATATGCTTCAAACTTGGGTTGGACCCTTTGTGACCTCTAATATACTTAAGTTCGATCCTTTGTGACCTCTAATATGCTTCAATCTTGGGTTCGATTCTTTGTGACCTCTATTATTATACTTTAACCCTGGGTTCGATCCTAATGTGAGTTACGCTTTTTATTTCTTCTGTTGCTCATGTGAACACGTGTTATTTTTTGCAAAACCTAACGCGTAAATTTGTACAACTTTACATTATTTTTTTACTTATATATATTCATTATCCTATTCATAGAATGTTCCTTTTTGTGACCCTCTGTATGCTACTGACCCTTAGTGACCTCTGATCCATTCTTGAATTTAATTGATCCTTATACACTTTTCTATTTCATGCATCTTTTCACACCAATGGTGACCTACCCTCTTCCCTCTTTCTCAGCAAGGTCCCCCAAACTCCGACAAAGTTTGGAGCCAAATCCTAGACTCTAAACACTTACTCTTTAACAAAACCGACCTCCTCATCCACCCTAACTCAAGATCTAACAACTTTCCGCGTCATTTCCTCTTCCCAGACGAAATAATCCTCTTTAGAAACGAAGCCGTTTGCAATCAGGTCGACCTTCTCTAGCAATCCTCGCGAGCTGCTCAGGGCAGGTACAATGAAGACGGCGATGTTATGAGTTCCCGTAAGTCTCTGAGGTGACTTAAGACTTTATATAAACAACCCAGTTATTCTTCTCTCCAGAGGAGTATTAAGTTCTCTCTCTCTCTCTCCTCTCTCTCTCTCTCTCTCTCTCTCTCTCCCTCTCCAAATAAGTATTAAGTTCTCTTTCTCTCTCTCTGTCTCTCTCTCTCCAAGAGGTACAAAGTTTCTTTCTCTCCAAAGAAATATTAAGATCTCCTGTTTTCCTCGCGCTCTCTCTCTCTCTCTCTCTCTCTCCAAAGACGTATTAAGTTCTCTCTCTCTCTCTCTCTTTCTCTCTCTCTCTCTCTCTCCAAAGAAGGATTAAGTTATCCTCTCTCTCTCTCTCTCTCTCTCTCTCTCTCTCTCTCTCTCTCTCTCTCTCCAAATAAGTATTAAGCTCTCCTCTTTTTCTCTTTCTGTCTCTCTCTGTCTCTCTCTCTCCAAGAGGTACAAAGTTTCTCTCTCTCCAAAGAAATATTAAGATTTCCTGTTCTCCTCGCTCTCTCTCTCTCTCTCTCTCTCTCTCCAAAAAAGTATTACGTTCTCCTTTCTCTCTCTCTCTCTCTCTCTCTCTCTCTCTCTCTCTCTCTCTAGTTCCACGTTGGCCGAGTGCATTTCGCACTCAGCTACCATTCCGGTGGTCCGAAGTTCGATTCTCGGCTCGGCCAACACGGAATCATAGGAATTTGTTTCTGGTGATAGAAATTCATTTTTCGATACAATGTGGTTTGGATCCCACAATAAGCTGTAGGTCCCGTTGCTAGGTAACCAATTGGTTCCTAGTCACGTAAAAATATATCTAATCCCTCGGGCCAGCCCTAGGAGAGCTGTTAATCAGCTCACTGGTCTGGTAAACTAAGATATACTTAACTTCTCTCTCTCTCTCTCTCTCTCTCTCTCTCTCTCTCTCTCTCTCTCTCTCTCTCTCTCTTAGTCCATTAGAAAGCACAAGCACCGTAGCTGAGGACCAGTTAAAGAATGTTATTTATACAACGATAAAGAAAAAAAATTTGAAGTTGACAAAGCGTAAATAAAATATCAGACACTTCAAAAATTAACAGCAAACAGCAGTGCATAAGGTGGAAGAACTTCCTGTCCTATCATCGACTGTTGATGACGTCATTAACTCCTCCTTACGTCATGAATAGCTGCTGTATGCCACCAACCCTCTTACTCTATAACAGTCACTTATGACATATCTTTTCTGTGTGCCTTTCCATTGCTACGAAGTGCTAAGTTCAATTCAAAATAGTTATGGATATATTTGACATCCAGCAATGCTTTTTAATAGGTGATTAAGTTTTATTTTCCTTCGTTGAATGGCAACTAAGGTATATATTGGAATGAGGAAATAATTGAATTTAAGCAAACAGTGTACAGATTTCATTAACAGTCCGTCTAGTAAGGTACTACTGAAGAAATTAGGAATATAGAATTCTTCATCCTTTGCCTAAAGTATACTTATAGTCCGATTGGCATCCTTCAGCGAGACGGAACTAATTATCCTGAAGTATGATGAAGAACTTTGGTCCTGATTCCAGCTGACAAAGTTAGTTAATTAGCATTTGCAGCTTGAGATGCTTTATGAACTAAATGGACCCCTTGAAATGGTAAAAGATTAGCGGTTAAAATCACCAGAATGTAGAGCAATTTAGGAATAATCTGAAAGGAAATTTAAGTAAGGTCAGAAAATTAGCCAGGAACCTGAGGGCTAGGGATGATAAAAACATAACTCCAGGAGATTTAATGCAGGTGACCTCATTTTAGCAGTCTGGGACCTCATTTTAGCAGTCTGTGACCTACTTTTAGCAGTCTGGGACCTACTTTTAGTAGTCTGGGGCCTACTTTTAGCAGTCTGGGACCTAATTTTAGCAGTCTGAGACCTAATTTTAACAGTATGGAACTTAATCTTAGCAGTCTTGCTGTTGATGTGGAAACAGCAGTTGTCGTTTCATGTTTCCTTTCTCGGAATCAAAGCAGAATACTCCACAATGGTCTACACTAAACTGACTATGTAATCCGAGACGCATTGTACAATGATGGAACCAACTACTGGAACCTTTCCCTGAAAAAAGCGGAAAGCCACATCTCAAAAACTAACGATTGAGTTTTCTTGAAAATAACCTCATTATGTTCCCCACACCCAAATTACCAAAGTGATATTACTAACCTAACCTAAGCCAACATAACCTAATCTAACCTAACCTAACCCAACCTAACCTAACCTAACCTAAGCTAACCCAACATAACCTGACTTAATCCAACCTAACCTAACCCAACCTAACCTAACCCAACCCAACCTAACCTAAGCTAACCCAACCTAACCTGACTTAACCCAACCTAACTTAACCCAACCCATCCTAACCTTAGCTAACCCAACCTAACCTGACTTAACCCAACCTAACATACCCCAACCCAACCTAACCTAACCTATCCTAAGCTAAACCAACCGAACCTGACCTAACCCAATCTTACCTAACCTAACCTAACCTAGGGACATGGCAAAAAAAAAACACAGGTGCTGGTGCAATACTAGCATGCAGTTCAGGAATGTATTTGCTTAAATAGACAGAGGCAGAGCCCTTGCATCTGCAAAAGAACGTCATGAACACTTACTTACTTATGGAGAGCACTATCACACTGCTTCTACCCGGGAGTCAACACAGAGCGAAACTGACAGAACAACGCAGCTAGGCTCTTGACGCAAAGCTATTACAGAAACAGGGCAGCTACAACTGAAAAAAAATATAAAAAAACCTAGTTTAAACAATAAAAACAATACAAAAAATGAAACCATAAACCACATATCAAGCAAATGCCCGGCACTTGCACAGAACCAGTACAAAAAGAGGCATGATTCAGTGGCAAAAGCCTTCCACTGGAGCCTGTGCAAGAAACATCAGCTACCTTGCAGTAATAAGTGGTACAAGCACCAACCTGAGGGAGTGATAGAAAACGATCAGGCAAAGATCCTCTGGCACTATGGTATCAGAACAGATAGGGTGATACATGCAAACAGACCAGACGTGACGTTGATTAACAAAGTCAAGAAGAAAGTATCACTCATTGATGTCGCAATACCATGGGACACCAAAGTTGAAGAGAAAGAGAGGGAAAAAATGGATAAGTATCAAGATCTGAAAATATAAATAAGAAGGATATGGGATATGCCAGTGGAAATCATACCCATAATCATAGGAGCACTAGGCACGATCCCAAGATCCCTGAAAAGGAATCTAGAAAAACTAGAGGCTGAAGTAGCTCCAGGACTCATGCAGAAGAGTGTGATCCTAGAAACGGCACACATGGTAAGAAAAGTGATGGACTCCTAAGGAGGCAGGATGCAACCCGGAACCCCACACTATAAATACCACCCAGTCGAATTGGAGGACTGTGATAGAGCAAAAAAAAAAAAATAAATAAATAAATAAATAATAATAATAATCATTTTATTATTATTATTATTATTATTATTATTATTATTATTATTATTATTATTTTATATTATTATTATTATTATTATTATTATTATTATTATCATTATTATTATTATTTTTTTTTTTGCTCTATCACAGTCCTCCAATTCGACTGGGTGGTATTTATAGTGTGGGGTTCTGGGTTGCATCCTGCCTCCTTAAGAGTCTATCACTTTTCTTACTATGTGCGCCGTTTCTAGGATCACACTCTTATGCATGAGTCCTGGAGCTATTTCAGCCTCTAGTTTTTCTATATTCCTTTTCAGGGATCTTGGGATTGTGCCTAGTGCTCCTATGATTATGGGTACAATTTCCACTGGCATATCCCATATCCTTCTTATTTTTATTTTCAGATCTTGATACTTATCCATTTTTCCCCATCTTTCTCTTCAACTCGATATATATATATATATATATATATATATATATATATATATATATATTATATATATATATCGAGCTACAATGTCCTTTAAATATCTAATTCGCTCTACCTCGGAATTAATATATTTTCATATATGCTTAACCGAAGGGGAATTTTTTCTCGATAATAGATTTGCCTTCGGTTAAGCATATATGAAAATATATTAATTCCGAGGTAGAGCGAATTAGATATTAAAGGACATTGTAGCTCGATATATGTATATGAATCACGGAAATGTGATATGACTTATATATATAGATATATATATATGTATATATATATAATATGTATATATATATATATATATTATATATATATATATATATATATAGTATATATCACTGGGTGAAGGCAAGAATATCAGGAGCAACAGTAAGCATTGTAAAGACTGTACTTACTTTGTTTAACATGGCAAGTGTGTGACAGAAGCTTGATTGCGCGAATAAGGTAGATGACTAAAGGTTTGACAGGGAGAGAAGACAGTGTGTATTTATCAAAAGAAATCAGACTGGTTCGAACGGTGGTTATGAAAGTCTGTCTAGAATGGGGAGAGCTTCTTTGTGTGTATACATGGACCTGCAAAGGGGCTATAGTGACAGAACGTCAATTAGAGACGCCACTCAAGAAATATCAAATTCAGATTCATCTTCTGTGCAAGCCTTCGAAGGGGAACGAACGTAATCCCATAGGCGACTGTAATCCCTTAATGGATAGGCCTTTTATTTCATGCACGGAAGAGACTCCTACGAAAATTACCCGGAATATGTCTTTGTGTGTATCTAATTCCCCCTGAAGAAAGATAGTGGGTTTTCTAAGAAGTTTTATTCTTTCTGTAGATACAAGGCTTTCACAGAATAGAGCTATGGGAGTTTTCCAAAAGGCAAAGGGTTAGTTATACATTTTTTTCCACTTAATTCTCAACACTCGGCATCAGATCCTCCTAGTTGGTTCTTTTCAACGGGAATAAAATAGTCCAAATATTTTCCCCTCTATATCCTTCTGGTATACAATGATCGGAATTTCATATCCTGTTTTCAAATAAAATGACAAAGTTAAAATATGATATAGAAAGTTTACAGAGATATAATAAGAAACCCCAGTTCTGAAATAAGAATCAGATTATGAGACTTAGGCCAAAGGCCAGGCGCTGGGACCTATGAGGTCATTCAGCACTGAAAAGAAAAACAGAAAATAAAGGAGACCTGAAAGGCGTAACAGGATGAAAACTTTTTTTGTAGTTGTTAGGAGAGGGTTAAGGGTGAAAGATGGAAGAAAGAGAATATGAACAGAGGTAGAGTAAAAGGAATAAAAGGGCTTGCAGCTAGTGCTCTAAGGAAGGGACGCCACAAAGAACCTTATGCAATGCCTACAGTGCATTGCATGAGGTACACTGAGAGCAGTACTCTCCTATGGGGTCAATTCTGAAATAAAAATTCGTAAATTGTTTCTTATGCCATGACAGCTTCATAAATAAAGATATTCAAAGTGAATATCTGCCTGAATAATGAGGAAATTAAAGCCTCATTCTTATCCCCCATTATTCTTTAAGAGTAAGAATGAGGAGGAAAACGAGGCTTTACAATATTCTTCTGGCGATGACGTCATTCTAAATATATGATTTTTCCAATGTAGACCTGAGGCTGTGTTGAGGGATGAAGCAAGATGGCTCGCTCAGTGTTTCATTTAGGGATAATGAAATCTTAGGAACCAGATTTTTGTGACTTTGATTTCAGGTTAATAGAAAAAAACACAAAATATGTGTATATGTGTATGAGTGTGTATTTGTGCGCGCGCGCGTGTGTGTGTGTCTGTGTGTAAGAGAGAGAGAGAGAGAGAGAGAGAGAGAGAGAGTAAACTGTTAAGAGAGAGAGAGAGAGAGAGAGAGAGAGAGAGAGAGAGAGTAAACTGTTAGAGAGAGAGAGAGAGAGAGAGAGAGAGAGAGAGAGAGTGAGTTAGAGAGAGAGAGGAGAGTAAACGTTAGAGAGAGAGAGAGAGTAAACTTAAGAGAGAGAGAGATAGAGAGAGAGATAGAGTGAGATAGAGTAAACTGTTAAGAGATTGGGAGAGAGAGAGAGAGAGTAAACTTAAGAGATTGAAAGAGAGAGAGAGAGAGAGAGAGAGAGAGAGAGAGATAACTGTTAACAGAGAGAGATAGAGAGGGAGAGAGAGTAACTGTTAAAAGAGAGAGAGAGAGAGAGAGAGAGAGAGAGAGATAACTGTTAAGAGAGAGAGATAGAGAGAGAGAGAGTAACTGTTAAAAGAGAGAAAGGGAGTAAACTGTTAAGAGATTGAGATAGAGAGAGAGAGAGAAGAGAGAGAGTAAACTTTTAACAGTGAGAGATAGAGAGAGAGAGTAAACTGTTAAGAGAGAGAGAGAGAGAGGAGATGAGAGAGATGAGACGAGAGAGAGAGAGTGGAAACAGACGAGAGAGAGACGTTAGAGAGAAAAAGAGAAGAAATGAGTAAACTGTTGAGTGAGAAGAGAGGACAGTAAACTGTTGAGAGAGAGAGAGAGAGAGAGAGAGAGAGAGAGAGAGAGAGAGTAAGCTGTTAACAGAGAGAAAGAAGAGTAAACTGTTAACAGAGAGAGAGAGAGAGAGAGGGAGAGAGAGCGAGAGTAAACTATTAAAAGAAAAGAGAAGGATACTGGTTAAGGAAGGAGACAGATTAAGAAGTATAGAGAGAGAAAGATGAAACTGGTTTAAGGCAACGAGAGAGAGAGAGGAGAGAGAGTAGAGATCGGAGTAAACTATTAAAAGAAGAGTTACTG
Organism: Macrobrachium nipponense; assembly: GCF_015104395.2. NCBI lineage: Eukaryota > Metazoa > Arthropoda > Malacostraca > Decapoda > Palaemonidae > Macrobrachium > Macrobrachium nipponense. The sequence goes on from NC_087219.1 coordinate 29,873,284, forward strand.
TTTTAAAGAGAGAGAGATAGAGAAGAGAGAGAAAAAGAAATGAAGAGAGAGAGAGAGAGAGAGAGAAAGTAATCTCTTATAAATGAACGAAGTCTATTAATTTCAAGCATACACCACTTAAGAACCTTAGGGAGAGAGAGAGAGAGAGAGAGAGCTTTCACAATGGGAAAATGATCAAGGAGAATAAAGCCACCACACCAGATGAGTCGTGTTCCAAAGGAAGGAGACCTCTGGTGACGAGAATGGAGGAAAACAGGTCTGCTTTAAAGAACAACTGTGTCAGGCTCCAACAAAGTAACAATACCCCCCTCTCCCTCCCCCTCCCTTCCCCCCAACCCCGCCAAACCTTAGCCCCTTTGTCCTGACACTGAGAAGACACAGGAAGCCTAAATAACATTGCAGGTATACCTATTTTTAAATTAAAATAGTTGCATTCTATTCGATGAATGTTATATATATATATAATATATATATATATATATATATATATATATATATATATATATATATATATATATATGTATATATATATTATATATATATATATATATATATATATATATATAGTACATATATATATATATATATAATATATAATATGTATATATATACTATATAATATAGCATATTATAATATATATACATAGAAATTTGTGTATATGTTATGTAGATATGTGTATATATATGTGCGTGTATGTATAAGCAGATAAGGCAAGCTAAACAAAATAACACTCAAAATTCTTTATAGGTGATAACTAATATTTTTACAAAAAATAAAAAAATCGTTGAGATACAAACGACACCAGAGACTGGAGATTCATATTGTCGCAAAATCTCATTAATTGGGATGGCAGAGGATTCATAATTATCTTCAAAAATAGGACCACGGTTTTATAATTTTTTTTTAATTACTGTGGTCGTATGATTTCATAATGCCTAGAAGAAATTAATCTTAAATTCCTAGAAATGAGGCTGACAAAAGGAAGCACACTGTCGTTAAGAACCCGGAAATTAATTCTATGAAACCTTTATTAGGTCAAAAATGGCTGACATTAATTCCTTCAAAAACCGGAAATTAATTTTATAGCGCCTTTTTTGAGATCGAAAAAAGCTTTAATTCGTGCCAACACTGATAGGAGCTCTCCATATATCAGAATTTTCAATTAAAACTAAAATCATTACAAAATAGTTCTGGGTTTACTCTTACTTTTCGATGAGACTGAAGAGAAAAATGTCACTAATAAGAATTCTCTATATATCAGAATTTTCAATTAAAACTAAAATTCATTTACCAAAATTTTCAATTAAAACTAAAATTATTAACAAATTAATACTTTTACTCTTACTTCTGAATGAGACTGAATAGAAAAATGTCACTGATAAGAACTCTCCATATATCAGAATTTTCAATTAAAACTAAAATTCATTCATCAGAATTTTCAATTAAATCTAAAATTCATTCATCAGATTTTTCAATTAAAACTAAAATTCATTTATCAGAATTGTCGATTAAAACAAAAATTCATTAATCAGAATTTTCAATTATAATTAAAATTCATTTATCAGAATTTTCAATGAAAACTAAAATTTATTCATCAGATTTTTCAATTAAAACTAAAATTCATTTATCAAAATTTTCAGTTAAAACTGAAATTCACTCCGAATTTTCACTTTCAGAATTTTCAATTAAAAACTAAAATTCATTATCAGAATTTTAAAATTAAAAAACTAAAATTTTTCATTTATCAGAATTTTCAATTTTAAAACCCCCTTTAAAATTTCATTTTATCAGAATTTTCAATTAAAACTATAAATTCATTTATGCAGAATTTTTCCATATTAAACCTAAAATTCATTTATCAGAATTTTCAATTAAAACTGAAATTCATTTATCAGAATTTTCAATTAAAACCAAAATTCATTTATCAAAATTTCCAGTTAAAACTAAAATTTATTTATCAAAATTTTTAATTAAAACTAAAATCATTTAAAAATACTTATTGTTTTACTCACTTTTGAAAGAACTCTCCATATATCAGAATTTTCAATTAAGTCTAAAATTAATTTATCAGAATTTTCAATTAAAACTAAAATTCATTTATCAGAATTTTCAATTAAATTTAAAATTATTACAGAAACTCTCAATTTATCAGGATTTTCAGTTAAAACTAAAATTATCACAGAATAGTTATCGTTTACTCTTACTTTTGAAAGAGGCTGAATAAAAAAATATCACATATAAGAACTCTCCCTTGATGTCCTTTCTCGACGAAGTAGGCGTATAAAAAGAGTACTCCCTTTCAGATTCCGTTTTCTGTTTTAAGCTGAATAGATGAAGCCCAGCTCATGTATTCGAAGTTCGTGGAACTAAGGAAACGTAGTTTGCTAACTTCCACATCCAATTGGGTCAACGAAAACCATTAGTTCCAGTCTTCCCTTTAGTGGAATAATGGGACAGTCATTTCCGTATTGGGACTGAAAAGATGAAACATGTGAACGTATACGGTTTTGAAATGCAATCAGAAAGGACGAGTTTCAAAGAGAGAGAGCGAGAGAGAGAGAGAGAGAGAGAGAGAGATGTATATATTATATCTTATATATTACATATTAATTATAATATTTATATAGATAAGGAAATAAAGGAGGTAAGAGAAGACGATAATAACATATACATCTATAATATCATATATTATATATAATATATATATATATATATTAGATAAAGAGAGAGACAGATAATATATAGGTAACAAGAAGAGGAGTAGAGAATAATATATATACATAGGAGGATCTATATAAGTATTATAGATATTAATATTATTATATATATATAGATATCATGTATACATATACATATATTAGACATACAATATATATTATGCCCAAATATATACTACATATATGTGTATATATACATACATATATATATATATATATATAATATATATAATATATATGTATATATATACCTATATATCCATATATATGTATAAATATATATACTACATATATATATATATATATATATATATATATATATATATATATATATATACATGTGTGTGTGTGTGTATCCCTAAGTACTGTCTTTTGAATATTCTACCATCGGTAAATTCATAATAGAAGAGAATTTTAGCCTGAATAAATTACAGGTAAGTTTTGTATCTCCCCTCTGGTAGCCCAATGAAAAACTCATCTCCATATTCTTTGTGCGGTAGAATAAACAAATGCAAATCGCCGCGTTCTTCTTACTTCAAAATTCTGTTTAAGCTACATGGAACACGAACAACTATCCATATTCTCCTTAGGGTTTCTTCCCCCCCCCCCCCCCCCCACCCCCCCCCCCCCCCCCACTTCTCTTCTCTCTCTCTCTCTCTCTCTCTCTCTCTCTCTCTCTCTCGCTTGATTACTGCATCTCTTTGTTGAAAGTAATAAGATCGACTTATTGTCCAGATTTCTTCCTCTCTCTCTCTCTCTCTCTATCTCTCTCTCTCTCTCTCTCTCTCTGTCTCTCTGTCTCTCTCTCTCGCTTGATTACTGCATATACTTGTTGAACATACTAAGACCAACTTATTGTTCCACAAATCTTCCTTAAATCAACCTAAAAAATAAAATGCCAAGCTTTGATTTACCCGAGTTCATTTAATCCCAAACTAATCCGTCCTCTTGGAGAAAAGAAAAAAAACAGGACAGTTCTTTTGTGAGGTGAAAAGCTCTGATTCGACGCAGGCGATATTCATCCATTAACTGCAGTGAAAGTGGAAGGAAATATACTGTTTAATGTCCACGTAATAAGCCATTACGCCATTACAGTACAATCATACCGTTCAGTGGCGCCGAAAATGATTAATCGCTTCTTCCCACCTTCTAGTACTATAGTAGATTCACATCAACCGTGCATTTGATGTCTAGTCCAGTCCCTTACGACGCTCCTGATTGGTTGTTGATAAGCCAATCACAAGGCTTGAAGCTCTCAGTCTCTCGAGAGAGTTCACATAGGCATCCTGTATGTTACACCTCTCCTGAGGGATACATTTGAAAGACGTATCCTTCAGGAGAGATCGAACATAGATCCTACTCATGTAAACTCTCTCGAGAGACTGAGAGTTTCCATCCTTGTGATTGGCTTATCAACAGCCAATCAGGAACGTTGTAAGGGCCTGGCTTAGACATCAAATGCACGGTTGATGTGAATCTACTATAGTTTTAGAGAAGGCTCGTTGCTAAGGATTGGTATAGCATACGAAAGATTAAATTAAATATTTCTTATTAGTAATACAATTGGAAATGACAATGAAAGATATATAGGAAAATAAAGAGACAAAAGTATTCTTGGAAGATAAGAGAGAGAGAGAGAGAGAGAGAGAGAGAGAGAGAGAGAGAGAGAGAGAGAGAGAATTGGTTCCCTATCTACACGAGGATTCGTCTAAATTAGCCTCCATTATGATCAAGCTGCTGTAAGATTTTCTTGCCTCATTTAACAGGAATTTTTTTTCTTTTAAACTTTGAGAATCTCTGGACGAGGTAAATCATTTTATAATATTTGAAATTCAGTTATGCGCCGACTCAATTATCTCTTGCACGAGTTTACAGAGATGAAAAGGGAAATCCGTCGAGTAATTACGTAATATAATTATAAGCTAAATAATTCATCTAACTATTATATGATATAGAAATTACATTCATTATTATTATATTCATTAGTGACATATGGCCTCTGGGATTTATGAATCATTTCTCAGGAATATATTTTTAAAATCCATTGGTTAACTTACGAGTCTTTTGTTAAAATTAATCAAAATTAGTACATTTAGATAGCTGAGTTCTTTAAATTAATCTATCTCTAGCGATTTCAGATTGTATTTTCCCTAATTACCCTCATTATGTAGTTTCTAATATAATTCTCGCCATTTAAGTTCAACATTTATTACATGACAATCTACAGATATTTCTTTTATGTTTTACATATTTTTCTTACTTTCTTTTACAAGTTAGGATTAAGCATTTGCCTTAGCTTTTGTAACATTAAAGACTTACCAAGATAATTCTACTGCAGGTTTGTGCTGTTAGCCTCTGTCATAAAGAGTCTTTTAAAGCATATATATATAAATATATATATATATATATATATATATATATATATATATATATATATATATATATATATACATGTGTGTGTGTATGTGTGCATGTATATATACTCATTATAATAAATACATATAAATATATGCATTCCACAACTCGTATTGCCAAACATATGCACTGTTCCAGCATTCGCCGGAAGGTCATGGCTATATTCAAGCGAGATTAAGCGATTTCCGATACAAAAAAAAAAAAAAAAAAAAAAAAAAAAAAAAAAAGAAATATTAAATATTAAACGTAAGCGATTTCTGATATACAAAAACCAAATGAAATATTAAATATTAAACGTAATTCCCAAACAAGGGCACGTGTGTGGGTCAACGGATCTGACTGCTCAGCCTTTTAAACTCCATTTCCTGAGAGGCAATTAGCATCAGCAGTTTATTGTTGTTTGTTTGTTTTGTTTTTGTTTTTTTCAAAGCAACATAAAAAAATAAATGAATGAACTGTGTCATTCCTTCGCTCTTTTTTCGCTTACTCGGGGAGTAATCCTACAAATTACTTGTTGTTGTTGTTGTTGTTGTTGTTGGGGGTGGTAGGAAAGCCCATGTTTCGCGTCGAGTTAAAGATACAGGAATTTTAGGATTGTATATTTATGATTTCTGTTATATCTATTAGAATGAAAATGTAAAAAAAATAAGTAAATAAATAACGTGTATGTTAAACATTACTGAAAAATTATTCAAAATAATATATAACGCGTTTCTTTTAATTTTCGTTGGTGAAACAAGTTTCAAAAGGCCCGTAGATATTAGTACGCGCCGAGTATGCTGGAGGTCGGGTCATTCCTTGCTTGCCTTAAAACTTATTTGTATTGGTTTGAATCAAAATATTGATAAAGGAATAACTCCATTAAGAATAATTTTATCTATATGGTCAAATAAATTATTCCATTCGCTATGTTTTACCATGAAAATATTTTTATTTCCTACTGAAACCAAAACACAAAATAATAGATAACTTTATTATTTATATTTGTATTAAGATTTATTTCTTATTTTTGTACTTAAGTCCCTTTCCTTCTCTTGTTATCTTTTTCCATCACAACCTCTGCATCAAAAATGTATTTTCTTTGTTAAAATAAAACAAAAATAATAAACGAATGTTGAATGATACCCTTTGCTATCTTTTTCATCGGAGTTTTACTTTTAGTTTTCTGCAACAGAACACTATTGTCTTTCCGTCCACCTTTTTCGGTCCACCCACAGATTTTAAAAGCTACTGAGGCTAGAGGACTGGAAATTGGTATGTTGATCATCCACCCTCCAATCATCAAACATACAAAATTACAGTACTCTAGCCTTAGTAACTTTTATTTTATTTAAGGTTAAAGTTAGGCGTTGTCGTGCGTCTGGCAACGATATAGGCCAGATCACCACCGGGCCGTGGCTCATACAGAATTATACAGAGACCATACACTGTGGTGGCTGTATAGAAAACTCGATTGCGCCGAAGAAACTTCGGCGTATTCTTTATCTGTTTATCGTTGAAACCAAAACAACAGAATTTTAAATCTCTATTTTGTTGTTTTGTTACAAAAGATTTCTATGCAATGCACGATTTTTTGGAGAACGTGTTTGACATCCAATATGTGTTTTTCTCTACCTCGGAGGATAAAAAAACATGTTTCTTATACATTGTCGTAAAACTCTTCACATGAAATTTTTATTTTTAGAAATACTCATTGTATCACGAGTTTTAAAATGGATTTCACATAGCCATACAGTTTATCATATAATTGCGGAATTTTATTACACATAGTGTTTTTTTTTACTGCATGGTGAGTTTCTTAGGTAAACATTTTGTAGAGAAACAAACCCACAGTTAGGAATATGTACAATTATTTAAAGAGATATCTATGCCGGGAACTGGTATAGATTTATCTTTAAATATATGTATATTTACATAAACCTAACTGTGGGTTTGTTTTTTCTCTACAAAATGTTTAGCTAAGAAATTCACAATACCGTAAAAAAAGACTATGTATAATAAAATTCCACAATTATATAATAAACTAAACACACACACACACACACACACACACACACACACACATATATATATATATATATATATATATATATATATATATATATATATATATATATAAACAACCTTAATAACCATCATTAGTGTAATGAGCGTTCATCCTCTATCAGAGGCCCCCCCTACCACCAAAAAAAATTATGGATAGATATAAAAAAATCTTTAATTATTTTTTTTTAGAAAGTCAGTATCGTACCAAAAAAACCCGCTGGGATATTGATCAACTCCTCTTCATGAAGGTGAAGGCCTGATAGGCACACACAGAGAGAGAGAGAGAGAGAGAGAGACGAGAGGAAAAGAGAGATGGAAAGAGAGAATGAAGAAAGGAACGAAAGTGAGAAGGAGAAAGGGAATGAAGAAGAGAGGAAACGGAAGGAAGAAAGTAAGAGAGAAAGGAAAATAGTAAAGGAGGAAAATGAAGAAGAAGAAGAAGAAGAAGAAGAAGAAGAGAAGAGAGAGAAGAGAGAGAGAGAGAAGAGAGAGAGAGAGAGAGGCTAACAAGAAGAAATGGATTTTTCTTGACATCTTCTTACAGACTAATACGAGTTATCAAGAAAATGAATTGAGTAAAATAAGTATATAATATTTTTTGTCCAACTGAAACTAATTATCAAATATAATATTAATATTAATATTTAAAACCTCTCATCTCTTAATGATTTAGGTGAATATTCAATGAATCGGCAAGATTGTTCGACAAGGAAAAACAAGGCGTTATCCGAGCTCCAGCTTATTCGGGGAGTGTGCTAAAACCTACGGCCGAATTGAGTGTTGTTTCAATAACGAAAATTAAAGTAAATACTAGAAATATTTTTTCCTACTTTTTAACATGCACCTTATTTTTTTTATTTTTTATTTTTTTTTTTTTGCCATTTTCATTCTAATAAATAAATCATGACTATTCCATCCTAAAATTCCTGCATCTTTAACTCAACGCAAAACACCTTTTTCAGACCTTTTTAGGCAACGATAACCGACAACAACAAAAAAAAGTAGTTTGTTGGTTTACTCCCCGAATAAGCAAAAATTATTCGAAACCCTTTACGTTCGAGCAAATATATTTTTGGGCAGCAAAAATGAAACGCTGGATAAATATGAATAACAAATTGGATACCGGTGCAAAGTAAATATCGGCGGAATCTACATCGTTTTAATCTTTAACTTATCCTTATGAAATTCCTCAACCTTCGTTCAAGTTTCATATGAAAATAAGCAGTTTCCTTCTTTCGTTTTTTGTTGCAACGAACTTTGAGTTCTGACAGTGCACTAAATATTTTAATCTTTAATTAACCCATTTTAATATTATTCATAATCTGCCTAGTTTTAGTTTCATGTGAAAATAAGTTGTTTTTCTTCTGTTATATTTATTACGATGAACTTTGCATGCTGAAAATTAAATAGATATTTTAAACCTATATTGATAAAATGTATCACCCATCAGACAATGTTTTTTTCTATTATTTTTATTATAATGAACCTTGAATTTTGAAAATCAAATAAATAACTGAATCATTTCACAAATTTTGATAAGCATTATTCCTCATTGAAGTTTCATTTCAAAATAAGCCTTTTTCCTACTATTACTTTATTTGTAATAAACTTTAAATTCAGAAAATGACATATATATTTTAGTTATTAACCCATTCTAATAAAATTCATTATTTCTCAGGAAAACTTCATATCCAAATACATTTCCCTTCTCTCCTTTCTTTGTGACTTTGAACTCTTGAACTGAAGCAAATATTACTTTAATTTTAACTTTACACTTATAATGACCTTTGCATCTTTAAAATGAAATAAATATTAATTCAAGTTAATTTTTTACTCATCATCAGGGAAGAGAGAAACTTGACCTTTTAATTAATATCTGAGAAATATTTTTTCATATGAATTCCTTTTTTTGATTTTTGAATTCTGAAATTGAAATTCATAACTTTGTACATATCATCGGGGCAGAAAGAAACTTGACCTGCTAAAAGAATATCGGAGAAATATCTAAGAATATCTGTATTTATCACTGGGACAGGAATAAACGTAGCCTACAGAGATATATCTGAGAAATATATGAGAATATCTTTGTATTTATCACTGGGACAGGAATAAACGTACCTACAGAGAGATATATCTGAGACATATCTGAGATTATCTTTGCATTTATCACTGGGATAGGAATAAACGTAACCTACAGAGCTATAATTATCTGAGAAATATCTGAGAATACCTCGCGAGACCATTTCATACGAATTCCTTAGGCTTTTTCAATTGTGAAATTACATGAAATTACAATAAATATTACTTCAAGTTAACTTTGTATTTATCACTGGGACAGGAATAAACTTAACCAAAAGAGAAACATCTGAGAAATATCTTAGAAATATCTGAGAAACATCTGAGAATATCGCGGGACACTATTTCATATGAATTCCTTAGGCTTTTTGAATTCTGAAATTGCTATAATTATTACTTCAATTGAACTTCGTACGTATCATTGGGACGGAAATAAACTTAACCTACTGAGAAATATCTGAGAATAAAGAATATCACAGAATACTTTTTTCAGAATTAATTCTTTTGGGTTTCCTCCAATCCTGTTCCAGTGACTTGTACTCTGGCACATAACCTCCCAGTTTGTGGGCGATTTCAAAACCGACCTTGCCAATTCAAACATCTTTTTACTTCATCGCTGAAGCTTATTTCTGCATTAAGGAATTTGAGGTTAGTGTTTGATATTGTGGATTAAATAATTATTACTCTGGTGGGTAACGGGAAGAGATATTATCATGGATATTGGGTACAGTAAACGAGCTGTGATTCTGAAGTATATATATATATAATATATATATATATATATATATATATATATATATATATATATATATATATATAATATATACATATGTGTGTGAGTATATGTCTGCGTGCGTGTGCATATGTATGTATATATATATATATATATATATATATATATATATATATATATATATATATATATATATATATATATATATATATATATATATATATAATGTATATATAATATATATATATATATATATATATATAAGGAAATGGAGTATATTACTTTATAAAAGTCACCTTCTTTTGTTTATTTGAGCATTCCTTCGTAAACTTGATGCAGAGTCGACTGCTGATGAAGAGAGAGAGAGAGAGAGAGAGAGAGAGAGAGAGAGAAGAAATGAGTTGCCTGCGTGATTGGTATGCCATGAAAATCCATAATGTATGAATTGAAAATGCAAACGCCTCGATAAATAATTGGAATATTCTGTGTGTGTGTGTGTGTGTGTCTGTGTGTGTGTGTGCATTAGATGACGTGTCAGCCAAGTGCGGCTGACATTCAAAGTTTAATGGCCTGTTACAGTCAGGCCGTATAGCACTGATAACACCAAGAGGTTAATCTTATTAAATTTAACGTGTGATTGCAACCTCCAGTTCATAGCGGATGATAAAGCAGATAGTAGGGCGTCGGGACACTATTCCTAATTGGGTAATGGCCATGTGAGTGTTTCATATCACTAAAGAGAATATTCAGTCGCCACTACTCATACACATTTGCTTCAGTGCCTCGTTAATCTCGCATACTGCTTATATTTAGTGTTGCGCGTTTATTGTTCATTTTTTTCTAAAGAGACTCCGAACAATTTGGTCAGAATGAATGTTTATTCACTAAAGAAAACTAATGGAAATATTTTTTTTCTACAATTTTGCTTTTATATTTTTTTTAACACATTTTCAATTTATTCTGTCAAAATGCGAAAATATAATTAGATGATATTTATTTTTTTAATGGTTAGTTACAAATCCTAGATACAAAAAGTATCTGTTAGGTTATTTTAATATATATATATATATATATATATATATATATATATATATATATATATATATGTAAGTGTTTACATAATAAAAATATGGAATGTTAGTCCATATATATAAAAGATTGCTTGCAGGAATGTGATCAGACTAGAGACGCTAAAGATGACGTATACAATAAGTATGTAGGCTAAGTTGACATGTCGTCATCTGTGGTCATTCATTTGTTTTGAAACAGTCCAAGCTCCCTGCTTGAGACAACTACCGCCTACGTGATCTGTAGCGTGTCTCATTTTGATTGTGTGTTCGTATGAAACTATGTCATTTGGATTGTATGTTCATATGTTCGAACTACTGTCTGTTCCTTCATAACTTGTAACAGAGATGGTAGACAGGCAGAACAGAGTTAGCGATCGTCATTAGAAGACCGGTACCTCTTTACCTAAGCTTTATCATGTAGAGGAATAGGATTAGCCATCATCATTGGCAGAAGCGATCAAGCTATCGTTATTAGAAGACTTGTACAATCATACCTGATCTTCACCATGTAAAACTTCAGAAGAATATATATCTATTTTTATATTTCGTGTTTTCTACAAGAACCTCACCGAACCATGAGTTTAACACATCGTCGTAAAGATAATACCGACTTCGTAAGTGATCTACAAAACCCCAGACACTCCATTGAAGATGGAAGTGCAATACCAACCGACTTAGCGTAAGATTATCGCTAGTCTAACATTACCTCATAGGGCGCCTTATCCTACAAGGCACAAGCCCTAATATTGGTGGCCAGCGTACCAGAAGAACTCTACAATGTCCTACGAAGAAAAACCAGAATAATAAATCATGTATCATAAGAAGTCAACGACGACGGAAGCAGCAGATTCTTCAAGCAACCTAGTATCATCGTTAGTGAGCGACTTCAGAAAACAAAAAGAACTTTTCAACGACGACGAAAGCAACAGATTCTTCAAGCAACTTAGTATCATCGTTAGTGAATAACTTCAAGAAACAAAACCGACGTGTCCTTTTCCTACGACAACGGAAGCTTCGTCTCTCATTAGAATCATTCAAGAAAACATCGTTAGTGAGCGTTTCCGGCACTGCAAGAAACAAACCGAACGCGTCTGCAGCATCGGATTTTCAAGGGCTCGAATCATCGAAACAACGCGCACGGGGGAAACTGAAGCCAAACCAGGTCGTCCGCTAAATAGAGAAGGAGGACCAAGGCCGTGTGTCGTTATCGGAACACCGTGACTTCCCACAAAAGCAAGCTAAGTACAATTTTTATTCATTTGGAGTAACTTTGAGTGTTTCCTTTGCAGGTCGAATTTCGTTATTCCTGTGGCTGAAGTTACGAGACATTCTTAATCTTACTTTTTTACAGAAATTATCTACATCATTGAGATTTCGCTACTGCGAGTTTTTATCTTTGAGTGTCTGTTTCCAGAAGTTCTACTGAAAATATCATAATCATATACTATGTTAATTTTATCATTTTGGGTGATTATTAATCCCTTACGTAACAAATCATATTAAACAGTGAATATGCGTTTACGCAGTGGACGTCTGTATTTATACAGATGCATGGATAGGGTCGTTAAGCACCGTAGTGATTAGAAAACACACAAAAAACAAGTGGAACACCCGTACAAATCTATATAAATTAGAGGTAACACTATTTCGGGTCATGACAATAAATGCTCCTTTGCAAAGTCCCGATCGCAGTTTTAGCCTTGAGTTTTTTGAGTTATATAAAATATCGAACCTCAATGACTCAACTTAACTTTAAAAATATGGCTGGATTGCAAGGAATAACATGTCTGTAAAAAACTTTCATCAGGCTAAATGCGCTGACCAGGATCCCTCACTATTTCAAATTTTAGCAAAGAATGAAGTACAAACAGTTAATATGGAATGCAGTAGTGATAACTTGTCTTATTAGTAATCGCTCAGTTCCTAATAGTTCGTCATTCATTGCTTTATACGTAACCAGCAACTAATGGCTAAAAACACACAATACGTTGCCGATGGTAATAAAGAGAAGGATCCTAATTATTACAAAAAGAAATAGAAACAGTAGCCCGTTCAGAATCAAACAAGCAAACTCGGTGACTGTGTCACCTAGTCCAGCGGTCAAGGTCAGTCAAAACTGGTTGTCTGGAACTGTGTAATGGACGAAAAGTTGTTCGAAAGCTAGTTAAAAGTGAAGTAGTATAACCTCGGTCATGTATCCTATATATATAAAGTATCATGTATCCTATATATATAAAGTATCATGTATCCTATATATATAAAGTATCATGTATCCTATATATAAATGATCATAAATAACAGAATCGAAATATATTTTTTGCGTGTACGCACTAGGAATCTATATATAAATGATCATAAATAACAGAATCTAACTATATCTTTGCGTGTACGCAATAGGAATCTATTTAAAGTGCACATATATTAATCATAATTATATGAATCCATATACATATGTATAAACAAATCAGGTAGCCTATAATCAATCTGTTACCTTATATCTTACCATTATCTGCAGTTATTTATGAGTTAGTATATGAATTAATGAATCAGATATATAACATTTAGCATAAAAATCAACGAATCAATCAGCATAAACATTAATAATTTTTCAATTCATATATGAAATTTTTTATCAGTTAAAAATATGATTTTTATCATGTTAATCTTCATTCTATGCAATTATCAGAGTACATTAGTATTTTCTGTAGCATATGTATCTTAATGAGATGAAGTGAAAAACTGTATCATTATATATCACGTGATCACTATTATTTACCAATATCATTGTTTTATATTTTATTACTTGAATCAATTCATGTACACCATGAATTTTTATTACTATATATATATATATATATATATATATATATATATATTATATATATATATATTTATATATATATTCACATAGTGTCTGTATCACACTCCTATAAGTCAAATGCAAGTCAAGTTTGAGTAATATTCAGTAGCTGGTTTTGGTAGCTGACCGAGCTGATGTAAGTGTTTACATAATAAAAATATGGAATGTTAGTCCATATATATAAAAGATTGCTTGCAGGAATGTGATCAGACTAGAGACGCTAAAGATGACGTATACAATAAGTATGTAGGCTAAGTTGACATGTCGTCATCTGTGGTCATTCATTTGTTTTGAAACAGTCCAAGCTCCCTGCTTGAGACAACTACCGCCTACGTGATCTGTAGCGTGTCTCATTTTGATTGTGTGTTCGTATGAAACTATGTCATTTGGATTGTATGTTCATATGTTCGAACTACTGTCTGTTCCTTCATAACTTGTAACAGAGATGGTAGACAGGCAGAACAGAGTTAGCGATCGTCATTAGAAGACCGGTACCTCTTTACCTAAGCTTTATCATGTAGAGGAATAGGATTAGCCATCATCATTGGCAGAAGCGATCAAGCTATCGTTATTAGAAGACTTGTACAATCATACCTGATCTTCACCATGTAAAACTTCAGAAGAATATATATCTATTTTTATATTTCGTGTTTTCTACAAGAACCTCACCGAACCATGAGTTTTAACACATCGTCGTAAAGATAATACCGACTTCGTAAGTGATCTACAAAACCCCAGACACTCCATTGAAGATGGAAGTGCAATACCAACCGACTTAGCGTAAGATTATCGCTAGTCTAACATTACCTCATAGGGCGCCTTATCCTACAAGGCACAAGCCCTAATATATTATATATATATATATATATATATATATATATATATATATATATATATATATATATATATATATGCATATATTAAAAATGAAACTGAACTTAGGATAAAAATCTCTGTCTCTCTCTCTCTCTCTCTCTCTCTCTCTCTCTCTCTCTCTCTCTCTCTCTCTCGGATTAAGAATTCTAGCTATTACCCGAATTAAAATTGAACCAAGAACGTGGGATAAAACATCTCTCTCTCTCTCTCTCTCTCTGATTAAGAATTCTAGTTATCATTCGAATTAAAAATGAACCCAAAACTTGGGATAAAACATCTCTCTCTCTCTCTCTCTCTCTCTCTCTCTCTCTCTCTCTCTCTCTCTCTCGGATTAAGAATTCTAGTTATCACCCGAATTAAAAATGAACCCAAAACTTGCGATAAAACATCTCTCTCTCTCTCTCTCTCTCTCTCTCTCTCTCTCGTTCAAGGCAGACCAAACTTCTCAGTGGTTAATCGAACTTCAAACGAAGTCAGTATGCTTGGTAATTACGGGTCTTTCAATGTCTCTCACTATTCTATCATTATTTCAATGAAAGATGCATTAATATGAATTGAATGGAATTGAATATAGAATTTAGGCCAATGGCCAAGCACTGGGACCAATGAGGTCATTCAGCGCTGAAACGGAAATTGAGAGTAAAAGGTTTGAAAGGTGTAACAGGAGGATAACCTTAAAGCAGTTGCACTATGAAGCATTGTTAGAGAGGGTGGATAGATGGAAGAAAAAGAATATGAAAGGAGGTACAGTAAAACAAACAACAGGGGTTGCAGCAGCTAGGGGCGGAAAGCACGCTCCAAAGTTATGCCTACAGTGCACCGCATGAGGTGCACTGTAGGCACTACACTCCTACGGACATATATTAATATGGCTAGAATAAATGTATCTGAGAAAATGACTATAAATATCAAACATTATGTCTATATAGACCAAATAAATGTATATATGTAAATAGCAGTATTACTATCTAACATCATGTTTCGATGTTTGGCGTAATGTATTCCACAAGAGGTTTAAACTAGATATACTTCTGATATAATAATAAAAAAATATGATAAATTTTAACAAAATTAAGATATCTCTCGCCAATCTCTACCAATAAACGGAACAAAAAAATCTTTATAACAAAAAAAATACGAAAGAAATATTAAATGTTCTGTTGCAAAGTCTATTATAATATATTCAGTGATTAGTCAAAATTAAATATATTTCTTATCAAATAATAAAACTTTCCCTATTATGGCATTATTTTAACGAGGGATGTATTCATATGGATTAAATTGATCTATATAACTAAAAACGAAGGAAATATTAAATGTTCTGTTGCGATATTTGTTTTAATATATACCACGAGTAGTCAGAATTAGATATATATATATATATATATATATATATATATATATATATATATATATATATATATATATATATATATATCATAATGTAAGCATTAGAATTTGGCAGGTTTTACTAAACTTTCAGATATCGAAATATTAAATGTTCAGTGACAACTTTTGCCACGACGTATTCCACGAGTGGCCAAAATTATGAATATTTCTGTAAAAAAAAAAAAAAAAAATTAAAATTAGGTGTTGAATTAAACTTTTATACATCGCTCTCGAATCTCAACCAATCACTTTGGTTGCAATTCAAGGAGGGTTTGCCAATTACTGAAAGCTAATGGAAGAGTTATTCACGTCCCCACAAATTTAATTATATAATCTCGATAATCAAAAGAAGTTTAAAATCCTCAAATCTTGAGATTTCTCGACGTTGAATTAAAGATAAGCGATTTTCGGTCATTGTCAGTTATAGAGGGCTGTAATGAGAAAATGGTTTTGAGGAACAAACGTTTCCTTTCCAACTAGGCAAATACGCGAGAGGAGAGAGAGAGAGAGAGAGAGAGAGAGAGAGAGAGAGAAAGAGAGTAGACAGATAAGATAGAGAAAGAGAGAGACTGAGGCATATTAGGACAAAGATAAATTGAGAGAGAGAGAGAGAGAGAGAGAGAGAGAGAGAGAGAAGAGAGATTAGGACAAAGATGCATAGGCAGATAAGACAGTCAGAGAGAGAGAGACGGGGACAAAGAGCGAGACACAGAAAGAGATAGTATTTCTCCAGGAAATGAGTACGCTTGGAGGAAGTCCGATAAACTCTGGAAACTAATCCAGCTGTTCCTCCCGGGAGGTTAAACCTTGTGTCCCCCATTCGCAAAGGAACTACACAACATTTATTGTATATATACCAAAGTAGAGTATACAAATAAATATACTATTTTATGATCTTTGGGTATTTGGATGAGGCACACTGAACCTATTTAAATTTTTTCCTCTCTGGAAGTTTGAATTTCAAGTTATTTATTTATTTATCTATTTATTTATTTATTTACTTATTTATCTATTTATTTATTTATTTATTTATTCATTTATTTACATATTTAGGAGTCCCAGGTAGACAGCAGTCTAAGAGGCATGCTTTATTTATATGAGAAACGTTTCATGTTGCTTCAACACATCATCAGTCTGCAATAATTAAAATTTTACTTGATAAATTAAAAGTTAAAAGTACGAATTATTATCAATAAAAAAATCAGCTAAAAATAATTCAAAACTTTGAAATAAAAACACTCATGTTTTGTTTTTATTTTAAAGTTTTGAATTATTTTTAGCTGATTTTTTTATTGATAATAATTTGTACTTTTAACTTTCAATTTATCAAGTAAAATTTTAATTATTGCAGACTGATGATGTGTTGAAGCAGCATGAACGTTTCTCATATAAATAAAGCATGCTTCTTAGACTGCTGTCTTCCTGGGACTCCTGAAAGTTTTATCAACTATTTTCCTGATGTTTTTTACCTATTTATCTATCTATTTGTCCATTTATCTATTTATTTATCTATCTATCTATTAATCTATTTATTTATCTATATATGTATCTATCTATCTATCTATCTATTTATCTATCTATATATTAGTTTATTTATTTATTTATTTAATTATTTATTTATGTAGATGACTTGTCTGTACAGTGTGTACAGACAAATGAACTAAACATACGTTTTCCTGAAACATAGAACTACAGAATAGATAGATCTAGACTCCTGTTCACTCTAAAAATGTTGAGAGAGAGAAAGAGAAAGACGGAATCTCTGATGCATTTCAATGCAAAGTTCTCAAGATGGAACCGTCGCTTCTGGAAAAATCTATTCAAATTTTTCTTCCGGTGCAGGATACATGACCTCTTTGAGAGAGAGAGAGAGAGAGAGAGAGAGATCGAGAGAGAGAGAGGATGAGATAGAGAGAGAAGAGAGATGAAGGAGAGAGAAGAGCGAGGATAAGGGGGCCGGTGTTGGGGGAAGGGAGAGAGTGAGAGAGAATCTTTGTTAAATCATACGGATATGCAGCAACAGTTTTAGAAAAACGTATAGTTAGGTCATTCTTCTTTCTACACAGGACACACGCACACACTCAAGTCTCCCAGATAAATAAATAAATAAATATATAAATAGACAAATAAAAAAATATAATATATGTATATATCCGTATATATAGATGTTATATATATATATATATATATATATATATATATATATATATATATATATATATATATATTATTATATATATATATGCTTAAAAAATCACAATAGATGCACGCGACTTCATAAATAAGCGAATTCCACAGGAAAATGATAGTCAGAAATCTAAGCGCTTTCGTCTTTACTCAGGCATTGTCAAGGAGTTAATGAGGTACAATTGGAGAGAAAGGTCTCAGGTACAACACAAGATCAAGAATACCAGATGGTTAATTGTCAAAAGGGTAAAAATTAAAAGAGATAATCCAGGATTATCGGATATCACACGGTCACAAACCTAAACAGATTGACCCTAACCGAAATTACAAAGTTTCTTTACAGTCCAAATCATGTAAAAACTGAATATATTAATTTTGTCGCTTATATTTATCTACAACTTTTTTCATTATGAAAGCATCAAGTTTAAATAAACCAAGACTTAAATTTAGAACATTTCTATTATTTGACTTGATGAAACAAGATTCAATGATATTCCTTTTAACTGTGTCATTACATGGGATTAAGGCTCTTGCTTAACTCCAGTTAATAGGATGGTCTAAATCTCTCATATGTACGAATAATACATTCGATATTTGCCCAGCAGCATAACATAAATGTTGTTTTCAGTAATTTAATGTCAAGAGTTTAACAATAAAAAAAAATCTAAAGATCCTCCAGGCTGCATATATGAAATTCCTTGCAAAAAGTGTGATAAAGTCTATTATGGACAAACCGGTAAATCTCTTTCAGAATGTCTCAAACAGCATCAGTATTCTGTGAGAACTGGGCAAATATAGTTTAGCACACTGCATTGCTGAAATTGGCGACGAAGGGCTTCTACCTCATCCTCGGTGTCGACTTTTACGAAAATATCAGATATCGTCTATGTAATGGGCGTATTTGCAGGGGTGTTGGCTCTGGGTGAAGACCTCTCTTCTATGGCCCCCATATAGAAGTTGGCAAAGGGGACTCCCAGAGGAGAGCCCATGGCAACCCCATCTTTCTGACGGAACATCTGTCCTCGGTGGGTGG
This sequence comes from Macrobrachium nipponense, assembly GCF_015104395.2. Taxonomy (NCBI): domain Eukaryota; kingdom Metazoa; phylum Arthropoda; class Malacostraca; order Decapoda; family Palaemonidae; genus Macrobrachium; species Macrobrachium nipponense. Next base: position 29,892,687 of record NC_087219.1, read on the forward strand.
AGAAGGGGGCCCCTCTTTCTACAGATGTCCAGCAAGGTGCGCAAAGAGGCTTCTGGGATATTGAGTGGGGCCGTCGACGGGTTTTAGTAGACGTGTTCCATGATGATGTTCATGGTCTCGTCAACGGGAACGTTAGTAAATAGGGATTCTACGTCTAGGGATGCTATGATGCCAGTGCCGTGGGAATTGCGAATTTCTTCAAGGAACTCCACCGATGAACTCAGGCTATGGCGGCTCGGGACGTAGGGAGTCAAAATTTGATTGAGGCGTAAGTCAGGGCGGGCGTCTGGCTGATAATCGGGCGGGAGGGTTGCCTTCCTTACGGGTTTTCACGTTCCTGTAGAGGTAACCAAGGCGGAAGTCCCCTTGGATGGGCTGAAGGTGGACTGCTTTGGTTGCCACGTTTATGGTACTGATGACATGGTTGGCATCCCTTTTGATGTCTTCCGTGGGGTTCCGTGTAAGATGTTCAAACTTTGAGAAGTCGCACAGGATAGCATCGAACTTTTCATGGTATTCCTTCATTTTTATTAAGACGGCGGTGGCTGTCTTATCTGCCCATCGCGCAGTAATGTCTTCCTTGGCCTTCAACTCCTTACCTGCTTCCTTCATCTCTCGGGTGAAGATGCCAATGGTGTGTGGGCCCCTCACCGTGAGGGCTTCGGCGAGCAGGAGGGGCTGGAGGGCGTCTGTTGTTTGGACAATATTCCGCATCTCGAGCTGTTGGATGGAGTCGAGCAGGAGTTCGATCTCAAGTCATGTTGCTTAGTCTTAGATATGAAGTGACAGTTAAGCCCTAGTCTAAGCAGAGCGTCTTGGTCGGGAGAAGGCTGGAAGTCAGTAAGATTGATGTAGCCTTGAGCGCGCTGTGGGACTCAAAGGCTTGGCACCATTGAGAGAGATCAATGTCATCGTTGGTGGCTAATTCTGCATCGGGAAGGTTGTCACTATTGGTGGGTTTGTTCTCATTCGGTTGGTCTACATCGGGGTCGTCATAATCAGGGCTGAGGGAACCGTTCTAAAGGGATCCAGGGGGGTCTGCTTCGGGTTCCTCATTAACATCTCCTTACGTCCCAAGCCGCTATAGCCTGAGTTCATCGGTGGAGTTCATTGAAGAAATTTGCGACTCCCACGGCACTGGCATCATAGCATCCCTAGACGTAGAATCCCTATTTACCAATGTTCCCGTTGACGAAACCATTGACATCATGGATCGCGTCTACCGAGACCCGTCGGTGGACCCACTCAATATCCCAGAAGCCTCTTTGCGCAACTTGCTGGACATCTGTAGAAAGAGGGCCCCCTCCTCCACCCACCAAGGACAGATGTTCCGTCAAAAAGATGGCGCTGCCATGGGCTCTCCTCTGAGAGTCCTCTTTGCCAACTTCTATATGGGCGCAATAGAAGAGAGGGTCATCTACGGCACCCAGAGCCAGCACCCCACAAATACACCTGTTACATAGACGATACCTTCGTGCAAGTCAACACTGAGGATAAGGTAGAAGCCCTTCGACACCGATTCCAGCAATGCAGCATGCTAAACTATACAGTCGAGTTTAGCACCAACGATCGGCTCCCCTTCCTCGACGTCCTTATACCGAAGACAGAAAACGGTCTCTGCACTTCTGTCTACACGTAGAAGACAAATATAGGAATGTGCCTCAACGGGGATAGCAAGTGTCCTGACAGGTTTAAGAGCACTACCATCAGGGCCTTTGTGAAAAGGGCCCTTTCCCATTGTTCTACCTGGCAGGACACACACCTTGAGCTTGATAGAGCTTCAGAGATGCTCGTGAATAACGGATATTCTAATAAGCTCATCCACCGAGAAGTGCGCACCGCCTTCAACAGATGGTACTTGAACAAGGAAGAAGACCCACGACCCCGCCCTACCGAGAACATCAAGATATATTATAAGGTCTTCATGCATTCTCAATACTGCGAGGAGGAGAAGGCGATGAAGAAGATTATTAAGGATAACATCCTCCCCATTGAAGAAGGCAAGATGGTGGACCTTATAATATACTACAAAAACTGGAAAACAAGAGACCAATACATATGCCCTGCCCGAGGATGTCCTGGGAAGTACATTGGAATGACTACCATGCGTCTCGCGAAGAGAATCTCCTGTCACACCCAAGAAGGGGCTATCAAGAATCACGCCCTCACCGCCCACCAAGACATAATCTCCCACGACTGTATTATCCGCAACACCAGGATAATAGGGAGAGCACCTGAACCTCACCGTCTGCGCCTTCTGGAGGCGTTACTCATCCAGGAGCAAAAGCCCTCCGTGGATACAACACAGGAGGCCCTTTTCCTCCCAACCTGCATGCGAAGGAACACCCCAGTAACGGCAAACTTCACCATATCGCCGCCTGAAAACGCCCCAATTCAAGGGGAAAATAACATCGAAGACGACATTAATACCATGAATAATACCAGCAGTGACGTCACGTGGCCTTTGACCAATCAAAATGAAGCCCGGCGTGACGATATGCAGCCAAGAAGATCGGCGCGGCTGTTGAGCATGCGCTTGGGAGGTGGCTTCAGCCTGCAGCCAGGTAGCCAATGAAAAGGCAGCGGCACGAAGCCCCCCACTGCACTGCCACAATATAAGCAGTCAGACTCACCCTCTCACTTCAGTCCTTCACCCACCTCCACCCAAGAGGATGTCTGAGGTTTATTCAGACGAAACGTCGAGGCCCCACTAAAAGAATAGAAAAGAAATAAAATTTAACATCAATTCTATCTGCAATAAACTCTACAGGATATATCCAAAAATTTGACTACCCCAAATGGAATTTTTTACCAATAAAAATCCAATAGTTTTGACTATTACCTAATTGAGATATGTCAACCTTCGGTGCGTTGCTCACCAGTTTAAGCAACAATGAGAAAACAATAATTAGAAAAAATAAAGAACCTTTATAAAATTAATGCAGCTGAGGCAGCAATCACTTTTAATAAAACATGTTTAAAAAAGGGTTTACTTCCAGCATATTATTATTGTTATTACTATCATTATTATTTTTTTTTTTTTTTTTTTTTTTTTTTTTTTTTTTTTTTTTTTTTTTGCTCTATCACAGTCCTCCAATTCGACTGGGTGGTATTTATAGTGTGGGGTTCCGGGTTGCATCCTGCCTCCTTAAGAGTCCATCACTTTTTTTACTATGTGTGCCGTTTCTAGGATCACACTCTTCTGCATGAGGCCTGGAGCTACTTCAGCCTCTAGTTTTTCTAGATTCCTTTTGAGGGATCTTGGAATCGTGCCTAGTGCTCCTATGATTATGGATACGATTTCCACTGGCATATCCCATATCCTTCTTATTTCTATTTTCAGATCTTGATACTTAACCATTTTTTCCCTCTCTTTCTCTTCAACTCTGGTGTCCCATAGTATTGCGACATCAATGAGTGATACTTTCTTCTTGACTTTGTTAATCAACGTCACGTCTGGTCTGTTTGCATGTATCACCCTATCCGTCCTGATACCATAGTCCCAGAGGATCTTTGCCTGATCGTTTTCTATCACTCCCTCAGGTTGGTGCTCGTACCACTTATTACTGCAAGGTAGCTGATGTTTCGTGCACAGGCTCCAGTGGAGGGCTTTTGCCACTGAATCATGCCTCTTTTTGTACTGGTTCTATGCAAGTGCCGGGCATTCGCTTGCTATGTGGTTTATGGTTTCATTTTTCGTATTGCACTTCCTACATATGGGAGAGATGTTATTTCTGTCTATCGTTCTTTGAACATATCTGGTTCTTAGGGCCTGATCTTTTGCCGCTGTTATCATTCCTTCAGTTTCCTTCTTTAGCTCTCCCCTCTGTAGCCATTGCCATGTGTCATCGCTGGCTAGTTCTTTAGTCTGTCTCATGTATTGTCCGTGCATTGGTTTGTTGTGCCAGTCCTCTGTTCTGTCTGTCATTCTCCTGTCTCTGTAAATTTCTGGGTCTTTGTCGACTTTTATTAGTCCTTCTTCCCATGCACTCTTTAGCCACTCGTCTTCACTGGTTTTCAGATATTGCCCCAGTGCTCTGTTCTCGGTGTGGACGCAGTCCTCTATACTTAGTAGTCCTCTCCCTCCTTCCTTTCGTGTTATGTATAGTCTGTCCGTATTTGCTCTTGGGTGCAGTGCTTTGTGTATTGTCATATGTTTCCTGGTTTTCTGATCTATGCTGCGGAGTTCTGCCTTCGTCCATTCCACTATTCCTGCGCTGTATCTGATTACTGGCACTGCCCATGTGTTTATGGCTTTTATCATATTTCCGGCGTTGAGTTTTGACTTGAGTATCGCCTTGAGTCTCTGCATATATTCTTTCCTGATCGTATCTTTCATCTCTTGGTGTTTTATATCCCCTCCTTCCATTATTCCCAGGTATTTGTATCCTGTCTCAACTATGTGTTTGATGTTGCTCCCATCTGTTAGCTTTATCGCTTCAGTTCCCGTTACTTTGCCCTTTTGTATGTTGACTAAGGCACATTTTTCTATTCCAAACTCCATCCTGATGTCCCCAGATACAGTCCTTACAGTCTGGATTAGGGTATCTATTTCCTTGATGCTCTTACCATACAGCTTGATGTCGTCCATGAACATCAGATGGTTGATTCTGTTGCCTCTTTTCTTGAGTTGGTACCCGGCAATTCCATCTTCTGTAGTACTTTGTCATGGGAATCTGGCTACTACGAAGAGTAGTGGGACAGTGAGTCGCCCTGGAAGATCCCTCTCCTGATATTAACCTCTGCTAGTCTTATTCCAGAGCTTGTAAGTATTGGTATTCCAGTTGTGCATTGTATTTTTGAGGAAGCTGATGGTGTTTTCCTCTGCCCCATATATTTTCAGGCATTCTATTAGCCATGTGTGTGGTATCATGACGAAGGCTTTCTTATAGTCTATCCATGCCATGCATGGGTTGGTTTTCCTTCTCCTACTGTTCTTCATTACCATTTTGTCTATCAGGGGCTGGTCTTTTGTGCCCCTACACTTCCTTCTGCAGCCTTTCTGTTGGTTGGGGATGGTGTTTGTCTCCTCTAGGTAATTGTATAGCCTTTCACTGATGACACCTGTTAGTAACTTCCACATTATTGGTAGGCAGGTGATAGGCCTGTAGTTACTGGCTATATTTCCCTTACTCTTGTCTTTTTGTACTAAGGATGTTCTTCCTGTGGTCCATCATTTGGGTGCATGGTGATTTGAGATACAATGCTGGAGTTGTTCTGCTATTCGTGGGTGTAGGGCCTTGAAGTTTTTGAGCCAGTATCCATGGACTTCATCGGGACCTGGGGCTTTCCAGTTGGGCATTTTCTTTAGTTGGTGTCTGACTGTGTCTGTCGTGATCTCTGTGAATCTTTGTTTTTTTCTCCCTGTTTCTTCGGCCTTGACTTCCTGGAGCCATGTTGCATGTTTGTTGTGTGATACCGGATTACTCCATATGTTTTCCCAGAGTCTCTTACTTGGTTCGGCTTCAGGAATTTCTGGGTGGTTGTCTTTCGCTCTTAGTTGGCTGTATAGTCTTTTCTGGTTGGTTCCGAATAGTTTGTTCTGTTGGTATCCCTTATTCCTGTTCATGTACCATTGCATCTTATGTGCTTTGGCCTTAAGCCTCTGTTTTACATCTTCTATTGTGTTGTTTAGTCCCCTCTCCTGTACTTTGTATTTCTCGTTGAGTTCCTCCCTTGTTTTCTTGCTTCTTAGCCTTTTTTCTACCATCTCTTTCAGTTTACTCAAGTCAGATCTCATCACCATGATTTGCTTTTCCAGGCGCCTTTTCCAAGGAGGTTGCTGTTTTGGTTTCTGTTAGGTTGGTTGTGCTGGTGGTGTTGGTGTTCGAATCCCCATCAGTTCTGCTACTAATCTTGATCCTGCATATACCAAATTATTTGTTTCTGTGATACTGGTGGTGTGTATTGCCCATTCCCATTATTTCATTGCCAAAAAAACACTTTTTTCTCATTATTTTTATTATTATTATTATTATTATTATTATTATTATTATTATTATTATTATTATTATTATTATTATTAGCAAAAGTAAATGCATCAATGAACAGCTAATGGTGGAACATGTCAAAATGTAATAAAACGTACAGTGCTATTATTATTATCATTATTAATACTAATGAACAAACCAAAATTGTATACATAAACAAACATCTGTTGACGAAAGCTATCTAAACGCGATGAAAGGAGACGAAACTCCGAAACACGGGCATTACAAGTGTAGTATGTGTTAGTGTTAACGTCGTACCCACCCTACCATTATCCAATTAGGACTCCCCTCTTATACTGCAGCAACATCTGCTTCAGAGCTACTGTCATTGTCGCTCGGGTTTGGCCGAGTTCTGTTATTCTAGTTTAACAGGCCCCTTTCAGTTTGGGTTTTCTGCCCGATTTAGCTGAAGGAGAGAGACAGAGAGAGAGACAGAGAGACAGAGAGAGAGAGAGAATCTTAAACCTTTTGAGAAATACTATAGATAAAAAGAATCTTAAACCTTACGGGAATAATTTAAAAGAGAGAGAGAGAGAGAGAGAGAGAATGTTAAACCTTTAGAGAAATATCATAGAAAAAAGAATGTTAAACCTTGCGGCTCTAATTTGAGAGAGAGAGAGAGAGAGAGAGAGAGAGAGAGAGAGAGAGAGAGAGAGAGAGAGAGTGGGGGGGTGAGGGAGGGAGTGAGGATCTTAAACCTTTTGATAAAAACCATAGAGAAAAAGAATCTTAAACCTGATGGGAATAATTTAAGAGAGAGAGAGGGGGGGGGGGGGGGGGGCCTTGATGGCAGAGAGAGAGACGAGGATATTTGTGTGTTCGTGTTTTTGTGTGTGTGCGTATGCCAAAGACTATAATGATAAAGTTTGAAAAGTATTACATAAATAATTGCACACCTGTTGACAGGAATTTGAAAAAAATTAATTAAACAATATTCACATACTTAAAAAAAACAATCTTTCGAGAACTACATATTTTTCCCTACAGAAACGTAAAACAAAAACACCTACGCAGGTGTGTATGTCAGTGTTGCTTTGCAATCTCTGCACCATTATCCAATTACCCACACTAATAACGCCGTTATATCTGCTTTCTCTCCTGAATGAACTGACAGTTGCAAACAGGTATCAAACACTGGGCTCTGCTCAAATCTGGATTATTCCGGAAATTTTGGTTTCACGAGCTCTATTACTCCACAAATTATTTGATATTCTGTCTTGTTTAGCTGAATTCACGCATAAGACAGACATAAATAGACACAGGATATTTATGGAAAATATCTTAATTTCCTGATTAGCAATGGACTTCGAGATATTCTAAAATATTACGCTCATTCTCCCTACACTCACAAACAATCAGTTAGATGGGCCTGTGCATTCCTCGTTGGACGAGTGGTTAACGTGCTCTTCTATCGATTCGGTAGTCCGAGTCCGATTCCCTGCTCTGTCAACACGGAATCAGAGGAATTCATTTTTGATGATTAGAAATTAATTTCTCGATATGATGGGGTTTGGATTCCAAAATAAGCTGTGGGTCCCGTTGCTACGTAACCAGTTGGTTCCTAGCCACGTAAAAATATCTAATCCTTCGGGCCAGCTCTAGGAGAGTTTTTAATCAGTTCAGTGGTCTGGTTAAAAATCTAAGATATACTTTACTTACATGGGTTAATTCATTTCATTCATTCTGAATTTCAGTCATATTTAGCTGAACCTCCCCTGAGAATGATAGGTAAACACAGCTGATATTTGGCATCAATACTTCAGTCGCCTCGTTCACAATGGAGCTCGAGAAATTCCAAAAAAAAAAAATAGCCATCTCCCTATCCCCCTACACTCACAAGCAAGCAGTTCCAAGGGGCTCTTCCACTTCAAACATCCTGAATTTCTTTCCTGTTCAACTGAAGTCAAGGCTGAAAAGGACAGATGAACAAATATGATATTTGGGATCAATACTTCAGTTTTATGATTAGTATTGGAGCCCAGGAAATTGCGAACTATTATGCCTGTCCCCGTTTTAAAAACAAAGGCACACGCACACAAGAGCAGCTTCATATCTTGCAGGAGAGCAACAAACACACAAAGAATATTTGTGATCAATGCTTCAGGCTAATGTTTACCAATGGAGGCCAACATATCCCAAAATGTAAAAGCCCTTATCACCCGCCCCCGCCCCCAAACACACACAGGTAATTTCATATTATCCTTATAAGACGTCTGAAGTCAGCAAGCGTCCCAATTCCTTCTTATAAAATCTGTATAGAGTAAAAGTTCTCTTAAAATAAAACTCGTCGATTCGTACGTACATGAATTCGCGGGCCGGAGAACACACCCAGATCCGGAGAGTGTAATTTGCATCACGAAAAAACGAGCTCAAGGAACTCGAAATCAAGCGGGAGAAGGCCCGTAAGGCGAGTATCTTAGCTTCAGCCACTCTGCCAGCTTCGAGCCCTGCCCCCACTGTCTCTCTTAGTCCCACCATCTCTGGTCAGCCTGACATCTTTCCTATTCGTGAGCCTGGTTCTGATCCAGTGCCCGAGATAGAATTTCCTGCCGCATCCTGCCAGCCTCTTACCATTTTACCGCCTACCTCCTCCACTTTGGGAGAGGTAAGCCCACCAGTTAACCCCGGACTTGTTTCCGAGGGTGATTCAACGGAGGTTTCCTTAACCTCCCCACGTCAAATCACTGCCAGAGAGGACTCTTCACCTGTGCCAGAGCACACTGCCAGGCTGGGTGACTCCACGGATTCGCAACCTGTGGGGGCATTTTGGCCTTACTGTCCAGTGCCACGGAAGAGGTTCTGGAACACGTTCTGCCGAGACTGTGGCCGCAAGGGTCACATATCTGCCGACTATGTGCGCAAATTTTAATATTCCTGCCAGAGCCTACAACGACTCTGGCGCTCAAATCTCCCTGATACGGGAAGATCGAATCCCCCGAGGGGCTAACGTCGATAGACGTCACTTAATAACCATTGAAGGTATCAACCATATCAAGCTGATCCTTCCTACCGTCCAATTAAGGGTCACCAGACCTAGTTTCTCCAAAGTATGTACTCTTGCAGTTGCAAGCTACATTCCAGGAGGTTACGACCTCCTCCTAGGGCAAGACATGAAGTCTCCCTCACCGTTCAAGAAGCCTAGGGGTCCTAACCCCTCAACAAATCACTCCAAAGCAAGGAGTCACCAAACTTCTACTTCCTCCAGGAAGTATGTCCATCAACAGTCTCCCCTGTTACCAAGGAGGGAGATTGATCATTCACAGTTCCGTTGCAAAACCTGCAACGTACTAGGGCACTCCACGAATTGGCCTAGGTGCCCTAGCCGACTACCAGCAGCGGACAATGTCCATTTTCCACAAGGCCTAGCCTTCAACAAGAGACAGGAGCCTCTGTCTCCCATTTCCAAGGGCACGCTGAGAGGTATTGCACCTCCGGTACCCGCCACAGGTCCAGTCGACCTCAACTCTCTGCTAGTGCCACTTGGCAGCACTGAGCAGTGCCAAGCTCCCTCCAGCCTGGACGTAGAGCCACCACAGAACTTGACTTCTGCGCCTGGCCACGAGCTAGCGCCGGCGCCTAACCTTATCAAGGATCCTCCTACAGGAGATCCTCCAACAGGCATGGAGATTACCGCAGCCCATGGCCAAGCTCCAGCCCATAATTCTTCTTCACCCTCACCACTGTCGCCCGAGGATGAACCTCCGGCAGACCTAACCTTCATACCTCCTCTGGAAAACCAGGAACTGCCCTACACGGAGTCAGCCTGGAGTTTTCCCCTTACGACGGCTGTCGCAGCAGCTGAAGTGAGGGCCTCCCCTGCAGTAGGTTCCACCTCTACGACGGTTGCTGCAGATACCGAAGTAGGGTGTTCTCCTGCAATCCCTCAGGCTACCACTGCCTCTGCTCCTGACGGCGTTCCTGGCCTTACCCCAGAGTCGGTGCCTCCGTCTACTCCTAGGACTGGTATAGCCAGGTCCTGGAGGAATAAGAAGAAGAAGAAGAAGGGACTTAACAAAATATTAACACACTAACCAAAGAGCCACATGCTCTCCTTGACACCTGTGCCCGAGGTACAATGTCGCATTCAATTGCAGAGTGATCCTGGCGCCTACCCCGAGAAGGTAGCCAACCTGATCTCTGCCAGTAAACTAACCCTCTAACCCCTAGCAATTGTGATACTAAACCTCACTTAAATATAATTACCTCATTACATTTCCATCCTGGTAATGCACTAACCACTTATCATCCTCACGCATCATTACCTCACCTCATGTATTTTAACAATTCCGGCGACACATTACTGCTGTGCGTACCACACTCTGGAATGATTGCGTCTCCCTTTAACTGTATTGAGTAGGTTAGGCTAATGATTTAGTACCAGGGCATTAGGCTAGTAGCAAGTAGAATTTTCAAGTAACCTTATCTAGGGGTAGAGTAGACTGTCGTCACAAGACAACCCGTAGTTATTACTTAGGCTAGACTACATTACTCCATTAAGTTAGTACACTTAGCATCTCCACCTATAAGTTAGGTAGGCCACTGTAGTTAGCTGTATCGCTGCTCTAAAAACTTCAAGTTAGAGTAGGAGAACTGGGTAGTCGAGACAATCAACTTATTTAAGCCAAGACCTTCACGCCCGAAAGGGAGTGAATGCCTTCTTAACAGGGGGAGCTGTGACGTTTATAGATCGTTTCGTCTACCCCGCAATTAATTAAGTAGTTTGATTTGGAAAACGGCAGCCATTTCCTCCAAATATCAGCTGATTTTTAGTAAACGCGGGAAGCCAAGACCCGCCAGCCAGAGGTAGGGAGTTCCCCAGTTGGGGGAATATAGTCTTTTGTCAGCTTTAGGGACGTATCTTGAAGGGAAGGATGTAGGCAGATTGGTACTTCTTAGACCTATATCTTAAGCTCTTTTTCCTGTGAACCCTCTGCTGGCTGTATGTTCTGTTTCCAGGATTTGCCTTGCTCGTGGGGGGTTAAGTCGACCCCAACACCCATGGAAAACACCTGGATTCGCTCCCAGTCGTCTCCAGACGCGACCTTCGGACGGATGTCCGACCACCTGCCTTCCTTGTAGGCCTACCCAGGGCGTCAGTGGCGGGCCAATAGACCCAGTCCTAAGACAAAGCCAGGCCATGTTTTTCTACAAAGATCCACTGAACACGACATCCAGGTACGTCTTGTGAGACAGCATATTGCCAGTCCCTTACCTTCTATTATCTATTTGATCCTCATTTTTCCCAATTCAATTTCAAAACCAAAAAGAACTCATACTTTTGTTCCCTCTCACTGCCTCATGGCCGCATGCTTCCCCTTGTGTGATCGTTCCAGACAAATGAAGTCATTGCATACCACAGTGAAACATTAAAAGTTCCTTTTCCCCAGTGTTAGAGAACGAAATACTAATAGTAACTGATAAAAGAAAATCCTCTTTCTTTTATCTTGTCTAATCTGGGATTCTTTTCCAGATTCCCTGAGTCACGTGCCAAGTCTATCTGCCCGCAAGTGTTGCATTACCACAAAATTATGAAACCAGCTTTTATCAAATCACATTTTAGCCAGCTATCCATTTGTGAGAGATATATGGGTCCCAACGTGGGGACATGCTGCATTTACTTTTCTCCAGGCCAGTACGAGCCTTTTGTAAATAAATAGCTGTAAAGTATTTAGCCGAGTTTCTGGCGACCTGTTTCCTCTAAAGTAATTATCTCTATCAATACGTTTTACAGTAAGTTCAATTAATTTCACCTTGAAATCCCTCAATTATTTCTGTTTACGTATCGAGCCTTCTCAAGGCCGGGCTAATACGTAACAATATATATTATAATTATATTTATAATATATAATATAATTAATATATTATATATATATATATATATATATATATATATATATATAGTATATTATTCTAAATTAATATATATAATATATAGATATATATATTTTAGGATTATAAATATGTAAACAATATTGAAGTATATTATGAATTATAGTATATATAATATATAAAAAATATATACTAATATTTTATACATATTTTAAAAGTATAAAAATATATTTTATTTTTTTCTATGATATATATATATATCTATATATATATATATATATATATATATATATATATATAATATATATAGCAGTATATTTATTATCTATAAAATTATACATATTTATATATATATATATATATAAAATATATATATATATATATATAGATATCTATATATATATATATATATATATGTTATGCAGGATATATACATATATATATATATATATATATATATATATATATACATATATATATATACATATATATATATATTTATATAAACATACAACCACCTCAGACTCGTCCCCACTGACAAAATCATCCGCAATATCTATGCACTGGCCGCTCCTCCGCTCAGTATATAAATTATATTTGCGAACGATTCCCTTTATTTCCCACAAATGCCTTATCACGGCGAATGCAAAAAGGGGCTTTGATTCCAAGGTCGCAAAACAGAAGTGGGATTAACCACGGGATAATCCTTTTATTCCTGCGAGTGATTTGGAGGGATAATGGCCACTTCCTGAGGGATTCGGGTTTTTTTATGCCTGTCCTTCAGGAATGACGGTGCATTGGTGTGCTCCTGTTCGTCTGTTTGAAGCAAAAATAAGAGTGAAAATGTGGATCGTTTTATGATTTATTTCGGGCGGGCGTTTCGTTTACGTGTATTCTCATTTCATGTTGGATACAAGATTATTATTATTTTTTTTTTTTTTTTTTTTTTTTGCTCTATCACAGTCCTCCAATTCGACTGGGTGGTATTTATAGTGTGGGGTTCCGGGTTGCATCCTGCCTCCTTAGGAGTCCATCACTTTTCTTACTATGTGCGCCGTTTCTAGGATCACACTCTTCTGCATGAGTCCTGGAGTTACTTCAGCCTCTAGTTTTTCTAGATTCCTTTTCAGGGATCTTGGGATCGTGCTTAGTGCTCCTATGATTATGGGTACAATTTCCACTGGCATATCCATATCCTTCTTATTTCTATTTTCAGATCTTGATACTTATCAATTTTTTCTCTCTCTTTGACTTCAATTCTGGTGTCCCATGGTATTGCGACATCAATGAGTGATACTTGATACTTTCTTCTTGACTTTGTCAATTAACGTCACGTCTGGTCTATTTGCACGTATCACCCTATCTGTTCTGATACCATAGTCCCATAGGATCTTTGCCTGATCGTTTTCTATCAGTCCTTCAGGTTGGTGCTCGTACCACTTATTACTGCAAGGTAGCTGGTGTTTCTTGCACAGGCTCCAGTGGAGGGCTTTTGCTACTGAATCATGCCTCTTTTTGTACTGGTTCTGTGCAAGTGCCGGACATTAGCTTGCTATGTGGTTTATGGTTTCATTTTTCGTATTGCACTTCCTACATATGGGAGAGATGTTATTTCCATTTATCGTTCTTTGGACATATCTGGTTCTTAGGGCCTGATCTTTTGCCGCTGTTATCATTCCTTCAGTTTCCTTCTTGAGCTCTCCCCTCAGTAGCCATTGCCACGTGTCATCGCTGGCTAGTTCTTTAGTCTGTCTCATGTATTGTCCGTCTGTCTCATGTATTGTCCGTGCATTGGTTTGTTATGCCATTCCTCTGTTCTGCTCGTCTTTCTCCTGTCTCTATATATTTCCGGGTCTTCGTCTACATTTATCAGTCCTTCTTCCCATGCACTCTTTAGCCACTCGCCTTCACTGGTCTTCATATATTGCCCCAGTGCTCTGTTCTCGATGTTGACGCAGTCCTCTATGCTTAGTAGTCCCCTCCCTCCTTTCTTTCGTGTCATGTATAGTCTGTCCGTATTTGCTTTGTGTATTGTCATAATTATGTTTCCTGGTTTTCTGATCTATGCTGCGGAGTTCTGCCTTCGTCCATTCCACTATTCCTGCGCTGTATCTGATTACTGGCACTGCCCATGTGTTTATGGTTTTTATTATTATTATTATTATTATTATTATTATTCCTTATTATTATTATTATTATTATTATTATTATTATTATTAATTTCCAGTAAGATATAAGACATCTAATCTTATCATTGGTTCCATCTTGTGATCAATAATAATAATAATAATAATAATAATATAATAATAATAATAATAATAATAATAATAATAATAATAATAATAATAATAATTATATAGTATATCTATGAAAATATATACTATACACAGTATATATATATATATATATATATATATACATGTATATATATGTATATATATATATATATATATATATATATATATATATATACATATATATATATATATATATATATATATATATATATATATATATATAAACATTACATGACGCAAAGTCGTGAAACCCTTTGCATTTAATGCATGTAATTAATTACCTGAGGCCAAACCGAACAAGCAAGAAGCCCTTTGCGCCTGGCATGTTCCTCAAGGGAGTTATGCACTGACTCGAACCAGACGCAGCCCCCCGGTGGGGGGCGCCCTGACGTGGCATTGGGACACCCAGCCGTGGTTGTCGATAATGACGCCCTCACAGGGGCATCGCCATGCCTGAGTTTGAAGTGGCAGCTTAAAAGAGAGAGAGAGAGAGAGAGAGAGAATGCCGTAACGAGTTATATTGTACCAGGACAATTTGGACGATCGGAACTTATGTGTAGAAGTATTTCTGCTGAATGGTTAGGTGGTTATGGTAGATTATTATTATTATCATTATTATCATTTGGGAAAACTCTCATGATAGAAAGTTTATGCAATGTTCTAAAGGGTCCACAATGATAAAAATGTTAAAAGTTCTTGCACAATTTATAAATACTTTATAAAAGTGTTCGAACCAAGAGAGGGGTTCGAAAGTGTTTACATTCTTTATAAACTATACACGAACTTTTAACATTTTTATTATTGTGGACCCCTTAGAGCATTATTATTATTATTATATCATGAGAGAGAGAGAGAGAGAGAGAGAGAGAGAGAGAGAGAGAGAGAGAGAGAGAGAAAACAATTAGGAAGTTTGTAACTATTTGGAAAAGGATTTCCCACTCGATTTTGTGATGAAACGGCAGGTGGATATGGAAAGATATTATCATTATTATTATTATTGCACTTAGTGATCCGGTCCCGATGATGGCCAAAGGAGGTGGCCGAAACAAGTAGACCCCTATAAGAAAACCAGAAAAGAAGAAAAACATAAAGAATACCAGATAGACCCCTGACGACTACGGCCTGTTCCCGACCTACGAGACACACCTAAGTACCTGGTGACGACCCCCAGCCTGTCCCTGATACCCCGTTGCCTTTGAGAACACGAGCCCGAAATTCCGTTGACGATGTAAAGCACGATGAATATTGGACCGCTGCTTTGTAATACCAGCGTGCCAGAAAAACAAATCATAAGGAGAATTAAACGAATTTTGTATACAATCCATTCAGTGAATTCTGCCATTATTTTTTTTAATAAAACATGTTTGAAAGAAGGTCTGTTTCCAGCATATTATTATTATTATTTTTTTTTTTTTTTTTTTTTTTTGCTCCATCACAGTCCTCCAATTCGACTGGGTGGTATTTATAGTGTGGGGTTCCGGGTTGCATCCTGCCTCCTTAGGAGTCCATCACTTTTCTTACTATGTGTGCCGTTTCTAGGATCACACTCTTCTGCATGAGTCCTGGAGCTACTTCAGCCTCTAGTTTTTCTAGATTCCTTTTCAGGGATCTTGGGATCGTGCCTAGTGCTCCTATGATTATGGGTACGATTTCCACTGGCATATCCCATATCCTTCTTATTTCTATTTTCAGATCTTGATACTTATCTATTTTTTCCCTCTCTTTCTCTTCAACTATGGTGTCCCATGGTATTGCGACATCAATGAGTGATACTTTCTTCTTGACTCTGTCAATCAACGTCACGTCTGGTCTATTTGCACGTATCACCCTATCCGTCCTGATACCATAGCCCCAGAGGATCTTTGCATTATCGTTTTCTATCACTCCCTCAGGTTGGTGCTCGTACCACTTATTACTGCAAGGTAGCTGATGTTTCTTGCACAGGCTCCAGTGGAGGGCTTTTGCCACTGAATCATACCTCTTTTTGTACTGGTTCTGTGCAAGTGCCGGGCATTCGCTTGCTATGTGGTTTATGGTTTTATTTTTCGTATTGCACTTCCTACATATGGGAGAGATGTTATTTCCGTCTATCGTTCTTTGAACATATCTGGTTCTTAGGGCCTGATCAGTTTCCTTCTTTAGCTCTCCCCTCTGTAGCCATTGCCATGTGTCATCGCTGGCTAGTTCTTTAGTCTGTCTCATGTATTGTCCGTGCATTGGTTTGTTGTGCCAGTCCTCTGTTCTGTCTGTCATTTTCCTGTCTCTGTATATTTCTGGGTCTTCGTCTACTTTTATTAGTCCTTCTTCCCATGCAATCTTTAGCCACTCGTCTTCACTGGTTTTCAGATATTGCCCGAGTGCTCTGTTCTCGATGTTGACGCAGTCCTCTATACTTAGTAGTCCTCTCCCTCCTTCCTTTCGTGTTATGTATAGTCTGTCCGAATTTGTTATTATTATTATTATTATTATTATTATTATTATTATTATTATTATTATTATTATTATTATTATTATTGTTGTTATTGTTGTTATTGTTGTTGTTGTTGTTGTTGTTGTTGTTGTTATTTTAATTAGAAGAGCGAGTTCCAAGTAACAGCTCCTACATGGTGAGGATGATTGAATCTAATCCAAACTATAGCGTACAGGGATCAGGCAGCTAAATTAAAAAAAAAAGAAGGTGAGATTGACTGTTACAATACATACCTCATCCATATGTTCATCTTTTTATTTTACAAAAATGGTATTCGATAATTTACTTATTCTGATTTTATTCTTCTAACACTGGACCTCTAATGTGTGTAGAATGACTGTACCTTAGTGCGGGCTCTTGGACGGTACGCACCTTCCTATTCAACGGTACAGGTACGTCAATATTGCTATGAAGACGTGGGGAAACATCTGGTACTGAGGGTTTTTATCGTGCATCAAGTTACCCAGACGAAAGCGTAGGTAGGTTTTTTTTATGATTAGTTCCACGAATGCATGATACAACTTGGTACATCAACCTTTTTATTTTTTTTCAAGAACTCAACGAGGACATAAAATCCTAAAGGTCAAAGTAAAATGAACTTTGATGAAGCACCCAGAACGTCTTTCTTGAAATCCTTAATAAACTTCACTTTTCTCTTGCCTGTATACAAGCACGACGTATAGCAAGCAGGGCACTGGAAACCAAGGTTCTAATTTTGCGGGTTATGCGATGCTGTTTCATCTTGCAAAAAAATAATGACGCTGAAAAGCAGTCGTTTCTCTGGTAAAAGTCGAAGTAAACTCACCGACCGAAAGCAGAGAGGAAAAAATATATGATTTTCGGACAAACAGATAATACGTAGCACAGAGAGCATAATGTGGTCTTTGAATATTTAGGCATTTTCTCCTAAAAGGTATATATATATATATATATATATATATATATATATATATATATATATATATATATATATATATATATACATATATATATATATATATGTATATATATATATATACTATATATATATATATATATATATATATATATATATATATACATACACACACACACACACACATATATATATATATATATATATATATATATATATATATATATATATATATATATTGACGTTCTAGTGTTTTGATTCCTCGCATTCAGATTTATCTCATGGTGCACTGTAGGCATTTCTAATGGGTGCTTGCAGCGGCCTTTGGCCAGTAGCTGCGTCCACATTCTAGCCTTTCTTCATGTCATTTATCTCGTTGTCCAACCTCTCTGACTCACGTTTTCAAAGTGGTCCCAGAGCTTGACAAGCTTGGAAACTTAATTTTCATAAATCATTCAACCAATATTCAGGACCTGATCAAGACAAAACGTAATACGGGTGCACAGGATCCGCGGGAGGTAATTGCGTCATTAACAAATTGCTTGCAAAGCCGATTTAAATCGCTTCCAAAATTGCCTTTGCTAATCTGACTTGTGATTGCAAGCAATCTTCTACCGGCGACTAATCTTTCCACGACAGGTCCTCCTGAGTTGGAATTCGGGGAAAGACTGACTAAATGATATTAGGATATCAAATAGACTGAAATCGCAAACGAAAGTGAAACGATAAAAAGTCTATTATTATTATTATTATTATTATTATTATTATTATTATTATTATTATTTTATTAAAAGTAATTGCTGCCTCAGCTGCATTAATTTTATACAGGTTCTTCTCTATTTTTCTAATTATTGCTTTCTCATTGTTACTTAAACTGGTGAGCAACGCACCGAAGGTTGACATATCTCAATTAGGTAGAACGATTGGATTTTATTGGTAAAAAATTTCAGTCGGGGTAGTCAAATTTTCGGGTATATCCCGTAGAGTTTATTACAGATAGAATTGATGTTAAATTCTATTTCTTTTCTATTCTTTCTATTCCTTTCCGGACGTTTCGTCTGAATAAACCTCAGACATCCTCTTGGGCGGAGGTGTGTGAAGGACTGAAGTGAGAAGGTGAGTCCAGCTGCTTATATTGCGGTGGCGCAGCGGGGGGCGTCGTGCCGCTGCCTTTTCATTGGCTCGTGGGTGGGGAGCTTCTTTTTCATTGGCTGCCTGGCTGCGGGCTCAAGCCAGCTCCCGATCGCATGCTCAGCAGGCGCGCCGATCTTCTCAGCTGCATATCATCACGCCGGGCTTCGTTTTGATTGGGTAAAGGCCGCGTGACGTCACTGCTGGTATTATGCATCGTATTAATGTCACTGCTGGTATTATCCATCGTATTAATGTCGTCTTGGATTGGGGCGTTTTCGGGCGGCGATATGGTGATGTTTGCCGTTATTGGAGTGTTTCTTCGGGTGCAGGTCGGGAGCAAAAAGGCCTCCTGTGTCGTGTTCATGGAGGGCTTTTGTTCCTGGATGAGTAACGCCTCCAGGAGGCGCAGACGTCGAGGGTCGGGTGCTCTCCCTATTATCCTGGTGTTATTGATGATACAGTCGCGGGAGATTGTGTCTCGGTGGGCGGTGAGGGCGTGGTTCTTGATAGCCCCTCCTTGGGCATGCCAGGAGATTCTCTTCGCAAGACGCATGGTAGTCATTCCAATGTACTTCCCAGGACATCCTCGGGCGGGGCATATGTATTGGTATACTACGTTCGTCTGCTTGAGGGGGTCTCCTCACCGCCATCACGAGACCCCCTCAAGCAGACGAACGTAGTATACCAATACATATGCCCCGCCCGAGGATGTCCTGGGAAGTACATTGGAATGACTACCATGCGTCTTGCGAAGAGAATCTCCTGTCATGACCAAGAAGGGGCTATCAAGAACCACGCCCTCACCGCCCACCGAGACACAATCTCCCGCGACTGTATCATCAATAACACCAGGATAATAGGGAGAGCACCCGACCCTCGACGTCTGCGCCTCCTGGAGGCGTTACTCATCCAGGAACAAAAGCCCTCCATGAACACGACACAGGAGGCCTTTTTTGCTCCCGACCTGCACCCGAAGAAACACTCCAATAACGGCAAACATCACCATATCGCCGCCCGAAAACGCCCCAATCCAAGACGACATTAATACGATGGATAATACCAGCAGTGACATTAATACGATGCATAATACCAGCAGTGACGTCACGCGGCCTTTACCCAATCAAAACGAAGCCCGGCGTGATGATATGCAGCTGAGAAGATCGGCGCGCCTGCTGAGCATGCGATCGGGAGCTGGCTTGAGCCCGCAGCCAGGCAGCCAATGAAAAAGAAGCTCCCACCCACGAGCCAAAGAAAAGGCAGCGGCACGACGCCCCCCGCTGCGCCACCGCAATATAAGCAGCTGGACTCACCTTCTCACTTCAGTCCTTCACACACCTCCGCCCAAGAGGATGTCTGAGGTTTATTCAGACGAAACGTCCGGAAAGGAATAGAAAGAATAGAAAAGAAATAGAATTTAACATCAATTCTATCTGTAATAAACTCTACGGATATACCCGAAAATTTGACTACCCCGACTGAAATTTTTTACAATAAAATCCAATCGTTCTACCTAATTGAGATATGTCAACCTTCGGTGCGTTGCTCACCAGTTTAAGTAACAATGAGAAAGCAATAATTAGAAAAATAGAGAAGAACCTGTATAAAATTAATGCAGCTGAGGCAGCAATTACTTTTAATAAAACATGTTTAAAAGAGGGTTTACTTCCAGCATATTATAATTATTATTATTATTATTATTATTGTTATTATGCCCAAGATGAACCCTATTCATAAATAACATTATTATGTCAAATAGACTGAATTTACAAATGAAAGTGAAACGATACAAAAGTCTATTATTATTACTGTTATTATTGTTAAAAAATATCCACAATTATATATTAAAAACATGTTTCTATGTAAAAATATAGAACAAAGACTTTCGAACACCTGAGCGGTGTTCCTCATCAGGGTAACATTACACAGATGAGGAACACCGTTCAGGTGTTCGAAAGTCTTTGTTCTATTTTTACATAGAAATATATTTTTAATATATAATTATGGATATTTTTTAACAATTTGTTTTCACGAAACTGTGAATTTCTTAACATTATTATTATTATTTATTATTGTTATTATTATTATTATTATTATTATTATTATTATTATTATTATTATTATTATTATTATTATTATTATTATATTATTATTATATTCACAAGATGAACCCTATTCATATGGAACAAGCCCACCACAGGGGTAACTAGATTTGGAATTTAAGCTTCCAAAGAATATAATGCTCAATAGGAAGTAACAGAAGGCAAAGGAAATACAGAAAGATGAGAAATCTCTCATTAAAAAAATAGAAATAAAAATATATTACTGAATTAACAAACAGATAAAAAAGTATTCAAATGCAAAGAATAGCATCAGGATTGTATTGCATCGCATTATTGCTTAAACTTCTGAAGTTCCAACTGCTCGATATCCTATGGGAGGCTGTTCCACAGTCCAACGGTTTGAGGAATAAAAGACCTCTGGAACTGAGAACTTCGACAGCGAGGCAAAACATTTACTGCATATTGATGCTACTGTTCAGTAAATCTGGTTCCTCTCGTCAGGAAAAAGGGGGAATCAGGCACCAATTGCGTATGTGAAAGATCTCTGTTGAAATGCAACTTCGCGTTGGAAAATAATGTCCTTTTTTATGTTTGTAATTTATCATTCATAAATCACATCGTATTTGATCTCCCGTTTTCATTGCTTTTAATTCCAAAGCTTTATTAGTGTGCAATCAAATACTTATTATTATAAAGTTAAGATTTACCAGCCCAATGAGTCTAACTAGACTCTTACAGTGCTGGCCTGAAAACATTCGAGGGAAAATTATTTTTAAAAATACGATCCCACAAAAAGGCTGTTACGATAAATGGCAAATCGTGAAGGGAAATGATATATTCGTGCCATTAAGTACAGGACAAGAGAGCAGCGATATAATGAGTTACTCCCACTGCCAAAGAGCCGATTTCTGTGCAAATGGAATGGTTTTGATATTCAAATCAGGCTCCGACTGACAATTGCTCCGAATGCAAATCACAGAATACGTATGATTTATGTTCCGGGAATTGTCTCCCCGTGAAGCCCTGCTGGAGCCATAATATCTTCATTAAATGTGCTTTGTGTACTGTTTACGTCTTTGTTGGCCGTCTCTGAGGAACGAGTGTAATTGCAGGATTAACAGGGTGTGACCCGACCTCCAGCTTACTCGAGGCGCATGCAAGATTTTCCCCTCACACAAAAGTTGTGAACATTATATTCCTAACTTAACGTGAATTAAAACGTGCTAAAATCTACGTTCAAATATTGCCTTGTTTCACTAACGAAAATTAAAATAATTACGTTATATTTTATGAAAACTACTTTTTCTGCACTGTTTAACATATACATAATTTATTTTTTTTACATTTTCCTTCTAACAAATAAATCATATATATCCTATCCTAAAATTCATTTTTCAACAGCAAAAGCAAGAAAAACAACAACAACAATAATAGTGTAGTTTGTAGGCATACTCCCCGAGTAAGCAATCATGAAAAAAATAATTGATATCCTTGATGGACGCTTTCATTACTTTGATGAGTCATATAAAATCAAAATATAC
The DNA here is from genome assembly GCF_015104395.2 of Macrobrachium nipponense. Lineage (NCBI taxonomy): Eukaryota > Metazoa > Arthropoda > Malacostraca > Decapoda > Palaemonidae > Macrobrachium > Macrobrachium nipponense. Next base: position 29,914,903 of record NC_087219.1, read on the forward strand.
TCCATGATTCTTGGCTTCGCTGAATAATAGTAACTGGTTCGATATCATAAGCTATATTAATTAACAATCTTTTATATATGCTATGTGTAGGACACTAGTGTCATGAAAATTAAAAATGAAAAAAAATTAATATCATTGATGGAGGCCTGCGTTGCTTTGAGGACTATAAATCCACTTGGGTGCTCAGCATAATTATCAATCTGGTTACTAATACCTTTATCACAATAAACGCATCAGGTACCCTATTGTAGGTTTTGATGACAATGAAATTTTTTTAACTGACACATAACTAATTTACTTTAAAGTCGTTCTCCTGTTGGTTCTCAAATATCTGATAAAGGGTTTATCTATCTGTTATTGCAATCATATAAATTAGTAAAATGGTTCTGTTCTTTGATATAGTAAATAATGAAACAATCGGTTTGATTTGATAAAGTTCAATACTATCAAGATATTTCATATTCCAGCCTCAAATATCTACCACACTGAGCTCTGTATGGGCTTGTACTCAGGGCATAATTTTGAAACGGTTTGCAAATAGGTATATTTAGCAAGTGTCATTATTATTATTATACTTAATTTACCTACGTTTGACTCCTATCTTTGTTGATATATCTATTTCCATCCTTATTTATCATTTTTAAAGAAGGGTTTTGTCAACTATTGATCGATCTGTCAGTTGTGCTTCCTTTTCATTGTGAAATGAAACCAAATAGGATAAAAATGCTCTCTCTCTCTCTCTCTCTCTCTCTCTCTCTCTCTCTCTCTCTCTCTCTCTCTCTCTCATTCATATATCTATTTCCAATCTTATTTATCATTTTTCAAGAAGGGTTTGGTCAACTATTGATCGATCTGCCAAATGTCCTTAATTTTGTGAAATGTGATCAGGTGGGTTAAAATTCTCTCTCTCTCTCTCTCTCTCTCTCTCTCTCTCTCTCTCTGCTCTCTAAATCTCTGCTCTCTTCTCTCTCTCTCTCTCTCTCTCTCTTTCTCACTACAATGAAAATGAAGACACGCAGCACCCTAATGGATGAGCATCACCCAGAGGAGGTTTTAAGAAAGGAAACGTCTTAAGATGAATGAAAGAAACTGACATCTGTGGAAAGAAGGAACATGGTTCTGGTTTGTTTACCATAATAAACAAGTAAAAAATGCGCCTAGGTTTCTGTACAGCGTATAATACTGTATGAGCCGTAGCCTACAAAGCTTTCGGCCTCGGCCTGGTTGTGGCCTATCCCATGGCAAACATTAACCTTGAATTAAATCAAATAAAAACTACTGTGGCTAGAGGGCTCCTTGGTATGTTTGATGATTGGAGGGTGGATGATCAACATACCAATTTGCAACCCTCTAGCCTCAGAAATTTTTAAGATCTGAGGGCTGACAGACAAAGTGCGGACGGACAGACAAAGCCGTCAAATAGTTCCCTTGTACAGAAAAACTAAAAATGGAATATATTTCCTTTCGAAATTACAGTGTTTTACCTAGTGAAGGATAACGCCAAAAAAAGGGGGGGGGATGTTGCCGGGTGGTAATTCAGATTTATTCTTTAATTGTTGAATTGTTGGTGAAACTATGAGCAGAAAATCTCATAAAATAAGTGGTTTCTTACCCTTACATACAAAGTTCATCAGCTGCATATTGAGTTCTTTTGTAGACACACACACACACACACACATATATATGTGTATATATATATATATATATATATATATATATATATATATATATATATATATATATATATATATATATTCATATATATATATATATATATGTGTGTGTGTGTGTGTGTGTCTGTGTGTGTCTGTGTGTGTATGTATGTATGTAAAAGAGCTATTGGACGTATTTCTCTCCATCTATCCACCACTATAAACTCCTCCCTATCTTCATATTTCCTGCATGACCAAACCATCCCTAAATACTTTGGTCAATCTTTCCAGAGACACTAACATTTCTGCCATATTTTGCCATATTTTTTTCACTCCTTCAATTTTGCACTATATGACAAGTGCTATACAACCCATGACATCTATAGCTTCAATTTTCTAATTATGTTTCAGTAACATTTCTTACATATAGTGAAGTTAGCTCAGCGATTATACTGCAAACTCCATATAATGAAACCTCTTCTTGTTGGTCTGGTAAAATTGCAAAATTAAAACATCATTCTGCCCCGGGTGGTTCATGGGAATTTTCCAGCCAAGCAGCTTCAATATGTCCTTCAAGTAGAAATAGTACATCTCGTCTCTCTCTCTCTCTCTCTCTCTCTCTCTCTCTCTCTCTCTCTCTCTCTCTCTCTCTCTCTCTCTCTCTCTTACAGCAGCGCCATGATATTGCAAAAGGGTGAGGGTTGAGATATGGCATGTGAAAAACCCACTTTGATCCAATTTGACATATTTTTTTAGTCATTTATCATTCCATTCTGCCCCATTTTTGATAAATTGTCTCTGATCGAGTTCACTGGTGTAAGGCATAAAATCTAATCTATTGATTTACGATATTCACTCGATAATTTGTGTAAAGGCAGCATGAATGCGTATTTCAGTAACGTATGAGACTTTTCAAACTAGTACAGGAGCTCGCTAAGGTATCAGGATATTATAACTATTTTTCATTGGCGATTTCAGGATGGATTTACTAAATTATAAACCCTCTTCATTTTCATTCTTTGGCAACATTGCTTTCACAAATTCACTTTTTTTCTATTTAGAAAAATAACTTTCCCTTGAACGCCACTGACCTCTAAATAAATACGCAAAGTAAATTACAATCTATCATTGCCAAGTCAAAATTTGAATTTAGCTACCGTGATCAAGAAGAGAAAAATTTGGTACATATAGAAAAAAATGTTGATTAAAAAATTAATCTGCTCTCTCTCTCTCTCTCTCTCTCTCTCTCTCTCTCTCTCTCTCTCTCTCTCTCTCAGTATAATGTGTTATTGCTAAGCCAAATTTTATATTAAGCTACAGTGATAAAGAATTAAAAACTTTGATATGTATAAAGAAGATGTTAATTAAAAAATCTCTCTCTCTCAGTATAATGTGTTATTGCTAAGCCAAATTTTATATTAAGCTACAGTGATAAAGAATTAAAAACTTTGATATGTATAAAAAAAGATGTTAATTAAAAAATCTCTCTCTCTCTCTCTCTCTCTCTCTCTCTCATCCTCTCTCCCCTCTCTTCTCCTCTCTCTCTCAGTACAATGTGTTATTGCTAAGCCAAATTTTATATTAAGCTACAGTGATAAAGAATTAAAAAATTTGATATGTACAAAACAATTTTGATTAAAAAATCTTTCTCTCTCTCTCTCTCTCTCTCTCTCTCTCTCTCTCTCTCTCTCTCTCACTACTTCTCATTTATGATCAAAGTCAAGCTGAATAGAACCGTCGCAAGCAAAATACCAGAGGGGAACAGAGAAGAATAACAAGGCGAAAACAAGATTAAATTTGAGCAGACAAAAAGGATTTCATATCCGTAGAAGGGACACATTCCATAATTCTTTGACGCAATTCACTGGCAATATCTTCACTCCAGCGATTTTTTTCTTTTATTGCGTTCGACTGTTTCTCTCAGAGATGGTTTGAAGGTAACTTTCTTTTTGGCCGCTTTCATAGGCTTCCTCAAGAAAGGTTGGCTGGTGGTATCATCTCTGCAATACTTCCTTGTCATTTATTTATTTATTAATTACGTAAATTTATATATTTATGCATAGTTATATATTTATGTATATTTATGCATTTGTATATATTGATATATTTGTGTACATTTATATATCTATGTATATTCATATGTGTATATTTGTATATATATCTATATCTATATATCTATGTATATTTATATGTGTATATTTGTATATCTATTTATATTTATATATCTATGTATATTTATGTATTTGAGATATTTATATATCTATGTACATTTATATATTTGTGTATAATTACATATTTATGTATATTCATATATTTGTGCATATTTATATATTTATGTATATTTATATGTGTATGTTTATATTTGTGTATATTTCTATATTTGTGTATATTTATATATATATGTATATATTATATATATATATATCTATATATATATGTATATTTATATTTCTATGAACATCTATATATTTATGTATTTAGGTACATTTATATATTCATATATTTATATTAATTTTTGTCTATTTATTTATATTTGTGGATTTATATATTAATATTTATATTTAATATGTATATATCTACGTAATAATTATTTTTTCTATTTATCTATTTATTCACTATTTGCTCGTGTCCGGCAGTTCTGTAACAACATCTGACGTTGCAACCATTACGTAACGAGGTGAATATTATTGTTTTATATTTATTATTTTTATTCCTGACTGTGATACTGTGATACTGTGAATATTACCCACTGCTTTTCATTTTAATCATGTCTCTGTTCTTTTCTACCTTCTGTCGCTGTTTAATGTTAAATTCTCCTGATTGAGTTTTCTCTACTATTCTTATTTTCTTGTTTAACTTATTCATAATATATTTATTTTAATTCTCCTAATTACGTTTTCTCAACAATTCACATTATGTCGTGATGTAATTATTTGACAGAATTTGTTGGTTAGATATAATATCAGTTAAGCAATTCACTGGCTACCTAGTATCTCATATAGAAGCATACAGTGCATGCAGGTTAACAGATGCCAGAGGTTGCATATTATTGCGTAATGAACATCTAGTTGTCTGCAGGGCTGCTCGATGCTAGTACCATGAATTCAAAGCAACAGCGTTATATGCTTTGATATTGGCTTTAATAATTAAATGTGTTCTTTCGGATATAATATATATATATATATATATATATTATATATATATATATATATATATATATATATATATATATATATATATATATCTTACACCCACCCCTTTTGACAAATCTACTCAAATTAACAATTCTTACCTGTGGCAGCAGGCGCCCTCTATCTGCAAGCATGTCACTAGGCTATTAAGCTCACATAAATACAAAATATACTATTTATTACCCAAACCAGATGAACATAAAATAGAACAAAATGATTAATAAGTCATAGTGATAAAAACCCAAGTCTGCCCCACAAGCAAAACTATTACGTTGTTATTCCACTCTCCTGGCTAAGTAGTCACTCCCAGACTCAAAATTTCAATTGTTACATTGTACTAGTCAGGTTAGAGAATCCTGTCTCTTGTATAGAGCCCATCTGTAATAAAGATATATAACACAATATTAAGTAAAGAGATACACTTCACACTTCTCTCTTTTCAAAGGCAACTGTTTCTAAGTCATTTAAAATATGTGCCATACCTTGAGATGGGGGTTTTCTCCCGACACTTGGCGTTTCCTCAACCGTCTTTCTTCCTATCACAAAGGAATGTGTCTTTCCCTCAAGTGCCTCGATCGGTCAGACCTGTGACATCCGTACAAACGAATGTACATAACCACCACGCCTCAAAACCGCCCGTGGCAACAGTACAGAGAGCCACCAGCTTAAAAACACATACGCATCAGATTCCTTCATTCAAGAAGGCTGCCTCTACAGCTCACTCTGTCTCCAAGCAAGAGCAGCTGACACAATATGTAATTCACTAACACATCAATTCATACCTGTAAGATGGCTCAGCCACCTACGTCCTTTGTGCACTCCTGTCACACACCACATCAGCAACTAATGCACAATGTATCAATTTGCCACATGATTTAGGGCTACCTCCGTTGCTGGAGCCCTTGTGCCCCGCCGAATGCACAGAAGTTTAAGAACTTCTAGCTCACAAATTGTGATCAGTATAACCCCTAGCATGACCACTATTATTGGAATTGTGTAATGTTCATTGAAGAAAAACTCATCTTCATCACTATCATCCAGCAGTGGGACTGTAACAGTCTCCACTGTAGGCGGAATTTGAACCGCCTCATGGTTTCCATGTAATTGTTTCATAAACACTTTCGTGGACAAGTTGTAGACACGCCAACTAAGCACCATGAAGAAATCCGAGAGAACACGGCAGGAACCATCAAACAACTGGGATCCCTGTAGGACGAGCGAGTTGTTGTTCCCATTGCATACAGTAGAAATCTTGCATCTGGCGCAGAAGACTGTTGTCATTGTCTCCGTCGATATTACTTGATATGGATCAGGGAATTCTCTAAATTCACAGTGAGTCGGTAAATTCTTGTGAGCTAATTCTAGTTCGCAACATGACAGGTCAATACGTTGAAGAGTGACTATCTTACTTTCACACACATATCTGTCATAAACTAACATACATCCTAGTTCATAGTCAACTGCCGAGGACTGGAATTCTTCACCTAATATATACATAATCTCTACCTTTGTCCAAACCACTACCAACCCCTGGAAAGAACTAGGAAATGGCCTAAATATATAGCTGTGAAACACTTTTTTATCACTGACTGGTATGTCAACAAGTAACCCCTTAGCTGATAACTGTACCTTTAAAATCCCATAGTATCTATAAAGTAAATCTCCCATAAAAATAATATTTGATCCCCATTGAGATTACAAAGTTCCCAACGGCAACATTTCCCTTGAAATTTTCCCCCGTGAAGCTGCTGCAACTGCTTCCACTTGGCTTTTAATCTCATTCAACAAAGATTCTGTTTATCTTTCAACATTCAACAGTGTAATGTGTATAGTGAAAAACGTAATGGTGACATCTAGGTCTTCCCGGACTCCTTTTACTGTCGCGTGTAATATGTTACTCGATTTCCTCAACTCATTAAATCCGTTTTCTAATTTTTCATTTCTCCCTCTTAGAGAATTCAGAGCTTTACCATGTTCGGCGAGCTCCGCCTCCAATATCCCAACCTTCACCAAACTCGTTATTGCTACTCCAGCTATGGCTGCAATAGCTACACCCCCGACTGCCAACAGCTGTACTGCCCTTTTCCGTCTTCTAGGAAAGCCCCTCCTCCCGACTGGCTTTGTCTCTGGGATCCAAGTGAATGTTTCCACGATCTTATCTTGTACCCTGTTTGCAGTTATTTTTATTTCTGCTAAAAGACGTCCCAGTGATGTGGACAGATTTCTTGTAATCTCAAGTTCGTTTAACGTGTTTACCAGTCCTTCAACTTTGCTACGCGATTCCTCGAGTTCCAATTTGGCTGAACCCAGGCTCTCGAACTCGATACTTATTGTTACTTTATCAGATGACAACCATACTAGGAGGTCTTCCTCAATAAGCACTCCAGGACCCAGACGTACTTTCGTCTTCGCAAGCACCATCAACCCCAGGGCGATAATTAAGCAATATTTCAGCATCTGACAGAACAAGAAAAAAAAAAGAAAAAAATTTGTCAGTTATCGAATTCTCTAGGACGACATTTACATCAAGTAATAATAATAAAAAAGAAAATAATCAACCTTCCTCATTATAAACGCACCCAAGAGAGGAAAAACATATACATAATCCAATATTATTCCCAAAAATGTAATATGTACCGTTACAGAATTTGCTACCACAACAATCTCATCGACCAGAAACGACTGGAAAAGAACCCCCTTACAAAGAACACCTCCGTGGAGTACCATAGTCAACAGAGAATAGTGCAAATCTCCGAGTAATCAACTCCTAAGGGAAAAATCAGCAACCGGATCCATCACAGCATTATCAGCAAAAATCCACCAGTGAACACTATAGATTTTTCTAGGCAGACTTGCAACGCCAGAAACCATTATGCCCCAAATATCATACACACAGGGATAATCACATGTTTATCATCACATTTCTCAGCTAAGACAAAAATTCGCTACATTTCAAACAACTTCCCACATAAAATATTAACCCCGAAATCTTACGCCAAAACACAGCAGATTTGCGCATAATAAGAAAAAAAAAGTAAAAGGAAATGAAAGAGAGAAAAAAAATGTTAAAGCATTTCGCCACCAAATTGCAAAAAACCAGACAGCAAGAAAAAAAAGGAAAAAAATGCAATTGCGCGACAATACATTAATCCCCACAACTAATTCTTTTCAATTTCGAGATATGTGTTAACCTCGACCAACCTGTTTTTCCCGCTAAGACTGCAGTTTCCAATTTTCTCCTCAATGACTTTAAAAGGACCTTCAAACTTCGGGCCCAATTTGTAGTTCAATTCATTTCTCACGTTAAGTTTTAAAAATACCTTGTCTCCGACATTTATCTGGGGATCAGATGTTTTACTAATACTTTTCTGTACCATATCTCAGGTTGTGGATTCGAGATTACGGCTGAGACAAGCATACCAACGCCTCGATTGTATCCTCCCCATGATGAGGTACAGTTAGCAAATCAAATGTGCCTTGTGCTGGACAACCAAACAAAGCTTAAAATGGAGACATTTTAATGGAATCACTAACCATAGTGTTAATACTATGTCTAACAACATCAACATATCTGTCCCAATTCTTATCATTACTACCTACAGTTTTTCTGAGAACCTCGAGCACTTTCCTGTTTGCTTGTTCACACAACCAATTAGCCTCAAGTCTGTATGGAATAATTGTTACTTTCTGTATCCCCATGACTTCCGCTAAACATTCCAAAGTTTTGTTCTCAAATTCTCTACCATTGTCGGTCAATAGAACTTCGGGTGAGCCGTTTCTGCAAATGATACCATTGAAAGATGCTACAGCTGTAAATATCCATATGTATTCTCTGAAAAGGTGTACTTGGTATAGGATACGATCCTAATTTGCATGAAGTTATCCTTGCAGGCTTACATGCATTGCACACTGTAATATTTCTCACAAAATTTTCCACATGTTTCCACATGTTTCTCCAAATGTATTTAGCACTAACCACATCATACGTTTTTTCTATTCCCAAGTGTGGACTACCGAACCTGCAGTGAACTATATCCAAAACCACTAGAATTAGGACTTTCGGAATTACGATATGTTTTGTATTTCCTTTACTTTCACTGGTTCTCAATTTATATTTAATTTTCCTAACCAATAGATTACCTTCTAACTCCAAACCCGAAAAAGGCAACTTATAATGTTTCCTGACTAATTCCCCTCTAAGAAATGCTTTCGCGTCTGCTAGAATCGCATCTTCATCTAGCCTTGCTAGTGACTTGCACGACTTGGAATGCTTCTGTGTCGTGAAAACTTCTACTAAGAGCATCTGCAACTACATTACATATGCCCTCTATATATTTGAGCTTTGCATCAAAATCTCTGATAGTTAAAAACCATCGAGCTCTTTTAGGCGACAAATCGGGTTTATTAAAAAGATCTAATAATGGCTTGTGGTCTGTAAGAACTTCTACTTTATTCCCCATCAATAACATTTTAAAATGAACCAAGCTCGACACTATTGCAAAGGCTTTTTTAGCTATGGTAGCCATTGATCTCTCGTTGCTGCCCTTTGTCTCCTGAACTTCCAGCTATAAAAGGCTATGGGATGAAATTTCCCATCAAACTTTTGCATAAGGCAAGCACCCATACCTTCCTTGCTGGCATCGGTCACTAATGTAAAAGGTTTGCTAAAATCTGGAAACTTCGAAACAGGGGGATTCATTAGCGCGTCCTTGAGCTTTTAAAACTCTCCGCCTGGGGTTCCTTCCATTGAAATTGAACATCTTAGCGCAATACATCTGTTATGGGAGCTGCTATATTAGAGAACCCTTTCACAAACCTCCTGAAGAAACCAATGATACCCAGGAATGACTTAATCTTTTTCTTTGATTTGGGGGTGCAAAAATTCGCTATTGCTTTGACTTTATCGTCATTTACTTTAACCCCTTCCTTAGATATGACATGGCCTAGATATGTGATTTGCTTTTTCAAGAACGAACACTTGGCTAGCTTAATTTTCAACCCCGCTAATCTAAGCCTCCTAAGTACTTCTGTAAGCACTTCCAGGTGTTGCACGATTGTGTCTGTTGCGACCAATATGTCATCCATATACACAAAAACATTTTTGCCCCATAACCCATGCAAAACTGTTCACCAACCTGGTAAAAGTCATCAGACTGCCCGATAAACCGAAAGGCATTCGCATAAATTCATAGTGTCTCTTAGACACTGAAAAAGTTGTATATTCCTTGCTACTTTCACTAAGAGGGGCCCACAAAAAACCCTGCGCCAAATCAATTGAGGTATAAATATTATGTCCCCTGATTTCAACAAAAAGATCTGGTATGCACGCGACTGGATAGCGGTCAGGGATCACCTTTTCATTTAAACATCTAAAATCGACGCATACACGGACAGAACCGTCCTTCTTAGGCACTGCTAACAAGGGAAAGATGTAAGGAGACAAGCTAGGTCTAATTATTCCTACTTCCTCCCATCTATTGACCTCTTTCTCTGCCTGTTCTCTGATTTTGAAAGGTATGCGGTATGCAGGAATATAAATAGGTTTTGTGCCACTCTCCAAATTTACCTTATGCTCTAACCCATTAGTCAACCTCAATTTATCACCTTGTAAGGCTACCGTTTCCCCAAATCCTGCCAAGAGCTCGCTTACCGCTTCAACATGTTCACTATAATCCGCATTAGCTAAATGTTCTCTAAATATCCGTTTCCTTGATTGCATTTCTGCCTCTGAAAACTCAGGTTTGCCCTCTATGATAGCAACTGAACCTGTATCATGACTCCAATCTTAGAAATCCAGTATATATGTATTCCTCTGTTATCTCCTAACTGTATCATTCTAACCACGTGGTCCTATCCTTGGATACACTGTTCACCGATGTCGTGCTAATAACCCCTCTAAGCCTCTTGCTATTTTCAATAATACACACATCCGTAGGTTTTCTTACTTCCCTCAATTTGACTTTTACCAGTCTTTGAACCGGTTAATAACACAATATCCTCCGATAAAACACCTTTATATTTGTGGCTAGTATCTCCCATTTCCACCACCCCATACACATTACCACCCTTAGTATCATCCCCAGCATTGTTAGTATCAGAAATAACATCAATATTAGTATCAACATCCCCATCCAAAATATCATCACCACCATTGTTACCACCGTGAACTCCGATAGAATCCCTGCAATCATTTCCCATATCACCAATGTGGGTTTTAATATTACCTCTCTCCGTAACACCCATATCACCGCCATTAGTATCACCGAGCACATCTCCCTTTTCAATAATCTCCATGTCCTCCGTTCTAATCGCGTCCTCATAAGGCAGAAAAACACCAGGTACTCCGACTGTTATCCCGTTAACACCCACATGGATCGAAATCTTGTGTCCCCTACACGCAGGATGACCCAGTAAAAGTCTGTTGCCCAACGCAATTCCTTTCATTACCAAAAATGGTTCTGTTAGTACTCTGTCACCGAGAGTAAACTGTATTTTAAACACAACCTATGGGCTGGCACATCACACACCGTCTCCATTGAGGGTTGCAAAGGGTAATTGGAGAACATGGATTGATAAAAATTATAGTCCATTAAATTTATAGACGCACCTGTGTCTATAAAGATCGGGATATCCACATCCCCTACTGTTCCATAAACTATAGGCCTGGGCTCTGGGGTGTCCCCCACGAGACCACAATGGCAGGTACTAATCACCTGTACCCTTTTTGTTGATCGGCCTTCCAAAAAATTTTACCAATCCCTTTGCCCTCTGGTTTGGCCTGCCTAGGAAGTCCTCACATTATAATTACCAGAACCTTGAGGTGTAGGCCTCGCATCTCTCCATATCTGAGACGGACAAGATTGTCAATAGTGATCGGTACTCTTACACATTCCACAGTATTTAGCTCTACACAATTTCTTTGGATGCCCTGGTTTATTGCAGTTGAAACAGTCCAACTGCTGTTGCCTTTGATCGACAATCTTTTGTTATATTCAACTTTTGCACACAGATGAGGAGGAGAAAATTTTGTGTCCCTTTGCACCCTATTCCTTGGGCCTGTCACATTAAAAATTGTACTATCTACAGTGGGATATTTAGACATAAGTTTCTCAATTTGGGCATAAAGTAATTCTTCGCAAGAGCATCGAAAAATAGATCAGTTTATGTATACTCTCGAGTGAGACACTACCTCCTGTAACCCATTTAGATTTTTCAATTTTCCTACCCAGTCTGCCACTGATGTCAAAAAGTTTTGAACTATGTTCTACGAGGCTATTAGCGCCCGTTCGTATTTTATAAAGACCCCTAAGGTCCCTTACCATATCTCCGTGTTCCTTTGAGCCATAAGCTGTTTTCAAAAATGCTTGCAAATCAGTCCAGGTACGTCATTTTGCAAATTGGAAACTTCTGCAATGATGGGAGAGATCGCCTTTATTGAAATCTAGCAAAGCTTTCGCCTCTCTAAACGCCTCTATATCTTCCGTTATATTCTTTGTGCTTTAATAATTATTCAAACCTTCAATAAATATTTGCACTGGCTGAGATAACACACCATCTACAATTCCCCTTAACAGGCTCACGCCCTCACTCATGTTCGTTACGTGATGTAGTAGCGTTGTGGTACTCTTAGCATCCACCATTTTTCTCTCTTTACGGAAGCTC
>NC_087219.1:29932407-29942407 GCF_015104395.2 Macrobrachium nipponense
TATTTCCTGCCTCGGAGAAACAGCTGCAGGTCGCGCGGTGTGCCTTTGATAAGAAGATTAGCTCTTGCAAGGCGGTTACTCTCAAGCGCAGACGTTTGTCTTCAATTCATATTTCATTATAGAGACTGGGGGCTATCCTTCCTTCTCAAGATTTTTTTTCATCTATTATAGTTTTTATTGTATCACTATAATTCAATCTTAATCTTGCACTTCCTTCTTTGATTACAATTTCCCAAGAAGTTCAAGCGAAATGTAATGCATGCATTAGCACCCTAATACAATTCGTCTTGCATTTTAATACTATTTTTATCCACATACCTATTGAATATTTTTTTTAATAAGTGGGGTCTCATCTTCCTGTACTATTTCCCTTTGCCTCGTCTTACTTCCTCCAAATGAACACCTTAATATTCCTTGCAAGGCAATGGTCCCTTTGGTAGGCTTGTTCCATATGAACAGGTTTCGTATACTGGATGATATATATATATATATATACTATATATACATATATATATATATATATATATTAATAGTATAATTAATATATATATAATAGAATTAGCCATATATAAGTCTAAGTATATATATATATATATATAATATATATAATATATATTATAATATATAAAATACTTATTATATAGATAATATAATTATATATATTATAATTATATATATATATATAAGATATAAAAATTTTTTTTTTTAGTATATAAGTTTATATATATGTATATATAATATTAGATATGATATATAAAATTAATATATATATATATATTATATATATATATTATATATATATATATATATATATATATATAAATTATATATATATATATATATATATATATATATATCTATTATATATTATAAACTATATTAAATATATATATATATATATATATAATATATATATATATATATCATCCAGTATACGAAACCTGTTCATATGGAACAAGCCTACCAAAGGGACCATTGCCTTGCAAGGAATATTAAGGTGTTCATTTGGAGGAAGTAAGACGAGGCAAAGGGAAATAGTACAGGAAGATGAGACCCCACTTATTAAAAAAAATATGGCAATAGGTATGTGGATAAAATAGTATTAAAATGCAAGACGAATTGTATTAGGGTGCTAATGCATGCATTACATTTCACTTGAACTTCTTGGGAAATTGTAATCAAAGAAGGAAGTGCAAGATTAAGATTGAATTATAGTGATACAATAAAAACTATAATAAATGAAAAAAAAAATCCTGAGAAGGATATATATTATATATACTATATATATATTATATAATATATTGTTTTATTATATATCTCATATTAATACCATATACCAAATACAAATATAGGGACGTCAGTGGAAGTGTTATTTACCCACCTACACCACCCATCCCCATATATATATCATATATATTATATATATTTATATATTATATCATAATAATATATATTAATATATATTATAATAATATAAATATATATAGATCATATATTAATCTATATATAATATATATAAAGTATAGTATAATATATAATAATAATAATCATTATAATATATATAGATTATTTATATATTTAGATATATATATATTTTTATATATATATATATATTATAATCTGAAATATATATCACTCTATGAAAACAAATATATTCTTAAGCCTTCTCCTGAGTAGGAGACATCGAAAGTAATACGAAGAAATGTTGTTCCTCTTACCCTTTTTTTATCTGATTATTTTGTGTGTGTGTGTGTGTGTGTGTGTGTGTGTTTGAGTGTGTGTAATCATAATCGTATATAATCCATTACGAAATCCCTCACACGTCAGACAGAGATCGAGCACAAAACATCCTTTTCAAGCAAGACTTCATGGAGGCAAGAGCTGGCAATACCCATGCATTGTTGATAACTCTCTTCATAAAATTCATAAAAGGTTCACGTGTTGGGTACGATGTCTTTGCTGAAAAGACCTCAGCTTCCGTGTGTTAACCTTAGAGCGAAAATTAATTTCCCGTCTGTTTTCCTCGAGTCATCTTCATTTTTTTCTTTTTCTTTTCTTATTTTAACTAAATGGGAAATCAGTGAATTTGAAAGAAAAAAAAACCTGTGATTTCCTGACGTTTCCCCCCAAAATTTCCACTTATACTCTCGAGTTATTATTATTATTATTATTATTATTATTATTATTATTATTATTATTATTATTATTATTATTATTTATTATTACTTTTTTATCTATTTTTTTATCACAGTCCTCCAATTCCACTGGGTGCATTTAAATGTGGGGTTCCGGGTTGCATCCTCCCTCCTTAGGAGTCCATTACTTTTCTTACTATGTTCGCCGTTTCTAGGATCACACTCTTCTGCATGGGTCCTGGAGCTACTTCAGCCTCTACTTTTTCCAGATTCCTTTTCAGGGATCTTGGGATCGTGCCTAGTGTTCCTATGATTATGGGTACAATTTCCACTGGCATATCACATAGCCTTCTTATTTCTATTTTCAGGTCTTGATACTTATCCGTTTTTTCCCTCTTTCCCTTAAACTCTGGTGTCCCATGGTATTGCGCCATCAATGAGATACTTTCTTCTTGATTTTGTCAATCAACGTCACGTCTGGTCTATTGGCACGTATCACGCTATCTGTTCTGATACCATAGTCCCAGAGGATCTTTGCCTGATCGTTTTCTATCACTCCTTCAGGTTGGTGTTCGTACCACTTATTACTGCAAGGTAGCTGATGTTTCTTGCACAGGCTCCAGTGGAGGGCTTTTGCTACTGAATCATGCCTCTTTTTGTGCTGGTTCTGTGCAAGTGCCGGACATTCGCTTGCTATGTGGTTTATGGTTTCATTTTTTCGTATTGCACTTTCTATTGTTATCATTATCATTACCATCATCATTATCATTATCATTGTCATTATCATTATTATTATGAGATAAAACCTAGCCATATGGAACAAGCCCACCACAGGGACCATTGACTTGAAATTCAAGCTTCCAAAGAATATTATTATTATTATTATTATTATTATTATTATTATTATTATTATTATTATTATTATTATTATTCACGAGATGAAACCTGGTCATATGGAACAAGTCCACCACAGGGGCCACTGACTTGAAATTCAAGCTTCCAAAGACTATGAAGTTCATTACGAAGAAGTAAGAAGAGGAAAAGGAAAATACAGAAGGAAGAGACCCCACTTATTGAAAAGGAAACCAAATAAAGTAATAAATTAACAAATAGATGAAAATAACTTAAATTTTGTTTATTATTATTCTTTTAGAGATGAGAAATCACAGAATCTTGTAAGAAAGCAATAGTCTCCGAAACTAGTCTCGACTTACCTTTAATATTTTAATCAATTTTGTGGGGGGAAATCAATAAATGTTTTAAGAAAGGAGGTAATTGCTTTCCGATCTCCCAGATATTTCGAAAATTGATCTTAGACGAAGGGAATAGATGAAAACGGACACAAGTCTAAAACTGAACTAGTGCTCTTCCCCTGTGAATTGAAAGTTCCCCAGTTTGTTTTAATATAATAAGAAGTCTTACAAAAAATTAAAACGGCTCCTTTTTTATCGGTATTGATGGATATAAGAATCGCGTATGCATCACAGCATCATATTTTCAACTTTGTAAGGGACTTATTGGATCAATTGACAGCTGGTCTCTCTCTCTCTCTCTCTCTCTCTCTCTCTCTCTCTCTCCTTCTCTCTCTCTCTCTCTCTCTCTCTCTCTCTCTCTCTCTCCTTCTCTCTCTCTCTCTCTCTCTCTCTCTCTCTCTCTGCCTATCATCAGAGAGAAATTATGAGTCACCTCATTTACCTATTCATGGATGTCAGGTAAATCTCAGCCTGGAAAATTACGCAATGCTTTTCTATCACTAGGCAATATGCTCGATTATCAAGCGATAATTACATGTCTATATCATGCACCTCGTAGACAAGGAATATTCTGAATATGTATTACCGTTTGAAATAATATTATGTTCATAATCCTGCTTCTTTTGGGGTGGGGGGTTTAATAACATTATCAATATTTGCGCGTATCACCCCATCTGTTCTGATACCATAGTCCCAGAGGATCTTAGCCTGATCGTTTTCTGTCACTCCCTCAGGTTGGTGCTCGTACCACCTATTACTGCAAGGTAGCTGATGTTTCTTGCACAGGCTTCAGTGGAGGGCTTTTGCCACTGAATCATGCCTCTTTTTTGTACTGGTTCTGTGCAAGTGCCGGACATTCGCTTGCTATGTGGTTTATGGTTTCATTTTTCGTATTGCACTTCCTACATAAGGGAGAGATGTTATTTCCATCTATCGTTCTTTGGACATATCTGGTTCTTAGGGCCTGATCTTGTGCCGCTGTTATCATTCCTTCAGTTTCCTTCTTGAGCTCTCCCCTCAGTAGCCATTGTCAAGTGTCAAATAGTGATTGGATGTTGGGAGGGACAGAAATGTAAGATTTGGGTATAAAGAACTTCATGGAGTGTGGTAACTCAGATTTGGCGGAGGTTGGAGATTTCTGAACATTCATGCTCTTCAGTAATTTTTTTAATTTATTTGGCAGATGAGCAGTCTAGGATATAAACTGCAAATTGGACAACCAAATTAAGATTGATGAGCACCATACTCTTTGGAAGCTTGAATTTCAGGTCAGTGGCCTCTGTGGTGGTGGGCTTGTTCCATATGAATAGCGTTCATCTTCGAAATAATAATAATAATAATAATAATAATAATAATAATAATAATAATAACAGCGTACATAATAAGGAAAGTGATGGACTCCTAAGGAGGCAGGAAACAAACCGGAACCCCACACTATAAAAACCACCCAGTCGAATTGGAGGAGTGTGATAAACCAAGAAAATAAAATAATAATAATAATAATAATAATAATAATAATAATAATAATAATAATAATAATAATAATAATAATAATAATAATAATAACTGTTTCTTACATTTAAGAGAGATAGATATTAAGAAATAATCAAATGGAGCAGTGAAATTTCACCGTTACAGATGAACAATCAACTATAAAGACCTTTTTATCATTCAAAACTGCATTCAGTAGACACCCTTAAGGCAATCAAATTCCCCAGTCGGTCTCCTACTTTATAAAAAAAAGATCAATAAAGAGACGCAGTCAAACGGAAAGCGGATACGAAAAAGGATATTCCTAAAAAAAAACATCAAAGTTCACATCAAAAACCAATCACATTAAAAGTCCGATTAGCTGGAAATGCTTTCGATTCATCAAATGATTCAAAAGCTGAGAGAGGTTAAAAAAAAAGAAAAAAAAAAAGATTCGTATTTAACATGGAAATATCCGATTTGACAAGGTCTCAGATTACGTGTATTAAGATACACGTGTATTTGTGCAGGCGCATGACCGCACATACAGACGCACAGACAAACACTCATTCACACACGCAAATATATGAATATATATATATATATATATATATATATATATATATATATATATATATATGCGTGTGTGTGTGTGTGTGTGTGTATGTAATACACACACATGTATAAATATATATATAAGTATATATATATATATATATATATATATATATATATATATATATATATTAACGTGGATAACAGAGAAAACATTACGCAATAACAGCTATAATTCTTATCATGAATTTATTTGCCATCTTTATATATCATTATTATTATTATTATTATTATTATTATTATTATTATTTATTATTATTATTATTATTATTATTATTATCTTATTATTATGATGATTGCAGGTCCACAATAATATCGCATGTGAAGTATATAGTGTTTAATGATAAGAGCTTTCGAACCCTGCACCAGGTTCATCCTCAGCAAAGTGAACATTATGAATTTAAAAATCTTTCGAAGTAAACTTCTGAATAGGACAATTATTCCACTATGACGAACGCAAATGAAGGAAGCGCTCAACAGCCCAACTAGGTGATTCCGTTGTTGTTCGAATTCCTGCTGTTTATTCTGCTGGAACGTCTTGTGGGCTGTGATGATGCTGCACGGTGTTCCCTTGGCGATGCGGCTGCAATAATGCTGGACATCACGTCCCCCGTGTTGTAATCTGTCTGAGGTAGGAGATCAGAAGAGGGGGCAGCATCAGGCGGAGAAAAAACAGAGCTTGTCTTAAGATTAAAATTTTTAACAAAGTTTTTAAGAATGCAAAAATTGACCAATGGGTCTTCCCCAACGAACGACTTGTTACCGTAAAAAGCTTGTCCTAAGTTTATGGCGGCACCTTCCACTAGTCTTCTTGTTTGGACATTGTTATTTTTAAAAATTATGTTAGATCCATCCCAATTCGGTCTATGGTTGTTCTTAAAAGCATGGGAGACTATTGCATTGTTCTGTGCATGAAGTGCATACGCTCGTTTGTGTTCCCTTAATCGGGTCGGTAATCCTCTTCCACTTTCCCCAAAATATTTTTCCTTTCAGTCATGACAGGGGATTTCGTATACTCCCGGGATGATAGTATTCTTATCGTTATTGTTGTTTCTGATTAGTTTATGGCTAATGGTGTTTGGGTATTTAAAAACTATTTTGGTATCTTTCTGGCTACTGTTAACGTAATTACATAATTTGTCGAGGTTGGGATTAAATGGGAGGGGTAAGAATCTGTTGGGTTTTTCCTTGGGGTTGTTAACAGGACGATAAAATGCTTTCTTAGCTCGTGAAATGGCTTTGTCAATAAAATGATCGGGGTATCTTAGTCCTCTAAAAGTTGATCGTATGTGCTGAATTTCTCCATCGACAAACTCCGGGACGCATATTTTAAAAGCACGTAGGGCAAAGTTCATTACTACATTGCTCTTAATGTTATCAGCATGGAATGAATAAAAATGTATGTAACTTTCATTATTATTATTATTATTCCCCACTTATAACTAGTCAAAATATGAGCAATGTTATTGTTATCCCGTCAAACGAAATATTTCCTTCTATATTTCCAGGACTTTCAAACCAGATTATGTCAATGACTAAGATTCATTACTTTCTGTTAATAGGGGAAGTCTAACAGGCCCTTGCAAGGGGGGTTTATTACCTCGAGAGGCCACCATGAACGTGGAGTTAGATTAATGATCTAACATAAACGGAGCCCAATTCGCCAGAAATGTAATCAACAGGTAGTTCGTATTTCATCTTTGGCAGCCAGCTGAGGGATAAGTAAGACACGGTGTCCATAAAGTCCCAGTACCATTACAAGTATTTATTGCTCAGAAACCATGTAACCTAGAGTAATGCAGTATTTTGTAGTACATTCTAAATTTCTTCTGGCTTATAGTAAAAAATCTGCATTACTCTATGTTATATGGTTTCTGAGCAATAAATACTTGTAATGGTACTGGGACTTTATGGACACCCTTTATACCGTTTATATACCCATCCGAAATTTTGGACCACAAGATGGCCTAATATTCTCTCTTTTTTTTCTCTCGTAACTAAGGTGAACTCTGGTACCCTCAATAGATGCAGGAATATTAGGTCGTGGAATAACCAAAAGGATATTTTCAAGTCTTCATTCATTAATATTTAGTCACCCAAGTAAGCTGGAGGTCGGATCACGCCTTATTGTAAAATAATAGCAAATTAATATTCGAATCTAATGTATCTGAAAGGATGCTGTACTAATGATAATGATTTGCAGAACGATTCTATAGAATGGCTTCAAAGGAAACAGAAAACCTTCCTGTTGAATTGATGTGTTTACATTTTTATTTTATTTTATCCATGTCAAGAAATCAAGAAGAAGAAACAAAGGTGGATAAAAGAAGAAGAAGAGGAAGAAGAAGAAGAAATGCAAAAACAAATGATAATTGCTCTTTCTCCCAATCACCGTCTTTGTCCGTCATGGGGACACAAACAAGGAGAGAAGAATCATAAGGAAAAGACAAGAGAAAGAATTGGTAATTAAAGACATTCACTCACAATTTAGAACTACGAGAAATAACCGGTTCCGGGAAAGAGGAGTGGAAATAACAAATAATTATACCTTCCATGACGACGTCCCTTCTCCGTCGTTGGAGACTGAACATAGAGGAAGAAGGAACAAAAGAAATTAAAACAAAATAGAGAAGAATAAGTTTGAGAGTTCTAAGGGTGCATTGCTTCTCTCTCTCTCTCTCTCTCTCTCTCTCTCTCTCTCTCTCTCTCTCTCTCTCTCTCTCTCTCTCTCTCTCTCCACTCGCCACCGAAAGTTAATGATAAACGGACGAAGATGATTAAGAAGAACAGAATAGGTTGAGATATTATGTGGATGATTAAGGAACATTAAAGAATTTAAAGAAAATAAGGAAGGCTGCATCAACACACATCAAAATGTATCATAAAAAACCGCAAAGTCGTGTTAATTTACACGCTAGAAAAAAGTCCAGTGCAACGGACCTCAAATAAATAAAATGTATAAAAATAAAATATATATAAAAATAGTTATTGTAAAACCTTGTTCGTATTTTTAATACAAGTTTTTTTTATATAGTTTTTTATAGATATAATAAAGAAGTTCCGTTTTTTGGGTAAAATATGAGAGCATTTTTAGACTCAACTGATGCTGAAAAACACGGAATTTCCCTGTTATACAAAGACCACGAGTGTGTGCATGTATGATATCATATATATATAATATATATATATATATATATATATATATATATATATATATATATGTATTATAATTTAACATAATTATAGTATATATTAACGTATATATGTATGAATTTATATATATGTATGTATTTTACTATATATATATATATATATATATATACACTACAAATTACATATATACACGCACATACATATACACATGTATACATACATATGAATATATATGCATATAGTATATATACATATATCATGTATGACCCTAAACATTACTAAATATTGACATATCCCATTAAAATCCTAAGATATTTTGTGCTTGATTATTTTTTCTGTTGTCTATGTACCCTATATATATATATATATATATATATTATATATATATATATATATATATATATATGTATATATATACATACATGCATACATACATATAGATGGATAGAAAGACAAATAGAGAGAGAGAGAGAGAGAGAGAGAGAGAGAGAGAGAGAGAGAGAGAAAACCTTCCGCAACGTTTCCCGAACCCCGAAGAATTTACCCAAAATCAAGAGCAATTAATCGAATTGATTCAGTTTCCTTCTCCTTCGGTTATCCACAACTGAGCCGTATAACGACTCTGGAATTCCATGACGGACGCTGGAAACCCACAAAAGATCATTTTACGCCAGCCTGAACGCTGCCAAACGCGGAAATTGCCAGCGTTGAAAAAAACAATTGAAATGTGAACGCAAATTTCCTCGGAGTTCTGGTTGCAAGAGTTGTAAAATATGCGCTTGTGTATTTGTTACTATGTTCCTCTGGAACGTAGAGTATATAATCATTGGGAATGAAAATAACTTTATATGTTTATTCGTCTTTGCAAAAGCTGAGTTGTAAATGTAATGCAGGAATGTGCTTTATTTTCTAATATCATTTCCTAGGGTTTTGTTTTCGTTTATTTTCCTAGTATCTTTGGAAATATATATACACACACACACACACACACACATATATATATATATATATATATATATATATATATATATATATATATATATATATATATATATATACAGGAAATCGCAGATAACCACATCAGAAGGAAGAAACATTGATTTGAGACGTTTCGCACATACAATGTGACTCTTCAGTCTGTTGAGATAAAAACACATACATATTAACATTAAATAAAAGCAGGATTCTTAATATAGTCAAAAATACAAGACTAAGATTAACTTAAAATTGACAGAAAGGACTAAATATTAACGACAAGTAAAACGAAAAGTAAAAAGTACAGATAAAAAACAAATACCAAGGCGCAACCAACCATTAGTTGAAAAGGAAGGAGGTAGAATGACTAGACTTGGGCAAGAAGTTAAAACGTTGACT